>NC_051846.1:137009871-137020687 GCF_002237135.1 Teleopsis dalmanni | reverse complement strand
ATATATATATATATATATATATATATATATATATATTGTATTTACCTATGTATGATGATGATGATGTGTCAACTAATCAGTTATTTCAAAACTCTGTTGAATTTTTTCTTCTTAGGCTTATGAAGGTGTTCGAAAATGACATAAGGTCTAAATGGAGTTTGGCACACTATTATATATTACAAGCTTGTTTTCTAATAACATTTTAGTATTCCAACTTGGGAATTAAAATAAATTTAGTTATTTCAAGCCCAAGGATTTACGTTTGTTAAAAATGTGAGTTCTTCAACACTCAGTTCACTATCTAGATAAATGCCTAGTTTGGCTTGAATGTCTAGTAGCAAATGTAAACTGAACCGATCGTAGCAAAAATATACATATATTGGACATTTCTTTTTATATTTATATTACAATGTTTTAAATGCATCTATATCTTTTCACAATACCTAACGATAATTCAATAAGTTGTTATTTACAGCTTAATTTGTGTGCTTGTAAAGGCCATGCTATGTAGTGTGTCTCGGGCACTCAAAATTGGCTCTTTCGGGCTATGCCGAAAATGTATGTTATGTAGTCTGTTACATCAGTATTGTCAATTTCGAAGTTATATTAGAGCACCAAACCAATTTTTCTGGAAGCTATTCGTTTGAGATGCTGTAAGTATTTTTGAATGACTGGTGCTCAGCATATTCAGTTGCAAATGGACGCCGAAGTTTTTATCCGTTATCCATTTGTATTCTATATTTAATAAATTTAAATAGACTTTATTGAATAAAATATCTGAAATTAAAACATGAAAATTAAATATTTAATATTTTTATTTAATATCGTCGATCTTTCGAAATATTTTATTGATTCATTTCTCGGGACAGCTTGGTGAAAAAATTTTGAAACATCGATGACACAAACTAAAAATATTACATATTATATTATAACTTTTAGATTTATTTTAAGTATTTTGTTTATTAAAGCCTATTTAAATCAATATAAAAAAATTCCTGAACTTTAATAATATCTACAAATATTAAAGAATTTATATTTACAATTCACTCAGTGAAAGACGCTCACGAATATACGAATTGATAAAACTACTGACCAGGTCAGAAATATAAGGGAGTGGCGTTAAGTTTTGGATATAATTTTGGATAAACGACTATACTTTTGTTTACCATTCAATCATGTTATGATGCACTAACAACAATAGATATATGTATAGGTACATATAGTCTCTTAATTTATTTCGGATGGGAGTTTCACTCCCATATCGACCTTTTAGCTGCGTGTCTTCTATTTGTCTAGCCTTGTGTATCTAATTACGTTATTAGATAAATATACCAACCATGTGTAAGTAAAATAATGTATGAATTTATTAACTCTATTATTATTATTATTATGGATGAATAATTCGAATTGAAATTATTCAGCACCTCTACTCTATGTTGTGGGTGCTTCTGGTAGTGTTTTACTAGGAATGTGGCTACTATTCCTTTTAATGTAGTTGTAGATGATTTTGTAATAATAATCTAATTATAATCGAAAAACATTACTCCTTATTTAATTGACTTAAGTTTTTAAGTTGCTACTTCAGCAAATAAGTTGCTACTAAATATCGATTGTGTGATTATAGATTATAACTGGTCTATAGTGAATTTTTCTTTGAAATGTACAGAAATAATCTTGTTCTAAAGGATTACTATTATTTACTCTTATTTAATAATTATTTATTAACTATTTAAATAACAATAGTTATTAAAGACTATCAAACTAATATCCATTATATTTTGGTATTAATTTTTAAAAAAAGAATCACAATAAAAACTCTCTTTTAATGAAGTAAACACTTGAAGACCTAAGGAATGCGATTGATTATTTATGAATGGAAGTTATATTAAACTTAATGACTATTTTCGTAGTTAATTTGGAATTTTTAAATTTAGTCTAATATATTTTACTTTGACTAATAATGAACGTCACCTATGGCATCAGTCCCAAATCGAAGCACGCACACACCAAAAGCCCAGCCGCTTATGCCAGACTTTAATCAGAAAAATATTATAATTAAGTTGCGTGGCGCAGACGGCACATATCGCCCGGAGGAGGTTAAAATAAGCAATCGTCTTCGCTTTTAATACGTTATTTCCGCTTTTTCTGTGCATCTCTCATAGGTCGGGTCGTGGTACAGGAAACTCTGTGAAGTTTGTCGCTACTCCATAATTGTTTTATAATTTTTGTTTTATTCATTTTAAAATATATTAAAAAAGTAATGAATGAAATTTGTTGCTTTGAAAATATCGATGCATGAATGGTAGAAATGATGAATTAATTTTGTTATTAATGATTGATTTGCATTGAAAGCATCGGGTTAACCTCAAGGCTGCAATAGTTCCAAAGAAATCACTCAAAAATCAAAATTCAGAAACTAAAAATAAAGTTTAGAAAATGAATTTTAAAACTTGTTTAAAAATTTGAGCCGAAGATATCTACAAAAAATAAATTAAAATATTCATATTTAGTCATACACAAGTCAGAAACTCTTTTTTATGACACTTAGTTAAAATATTCTACGCTTTTAATTCCCTTCCATTTTATGGGTAAAATTTGTGTAGCTGAGGCAGTAAATTTGATTATGAAACTGTTATAGACCAATTTATGACAACTAAAGTGATTGTTCATATTAGAAATTTATGAAGAGAAATAAAATTGTTATAACATTTGTGAACGCTTCCCAAAGCGCTACGCAAGTCCAACAACGGCAAAAAGACAATGAGTGTAAGAAGGCTATTAAATCGGCTATAAATCCCATTAAAAATTGTCCAGCATAAAACACATGACATAAAGCGTCGCATGTACTGCCTCAATATTTCGCCGCTGCCGGCTAAAAAGCAACTTTTACAATAGTCGAACAACTTGTAAAAATATGTTAAATCTGTTAAATCTGCTCTTAAACGCTTTGATCTCAGCCGGCCTGACCACGTTTGAATAGCGTCACAATGTCATAAAAGTGACAACCCCGTTTTATGAAGACGTCGAAAATGTTTATTAATATAAATAATTTTTTCTTTCTTTTGACTCTCTTTTGTGTTAAATGTTTTAATTGATCCTTTGCTTTTATAAAACCGAAAAGCAGAAATCAATTGAATTTACACAACAGCGAAACGTCAAAGCCAGAAAATGCGTCATAAAAACACTTTGACAACCTTCAATTCGAACTGATCGTTCTGACTTATCAAGGTTTTTAGCTCGCTTCAAATAATTTTAATTATATGGTATAGTATACCTACGACCGAGCATATGCATATGGGTCTACGTAACACGCCTTTCGTATCATTTTGCCAATAAAATATAGTATATAATTTTTTGTTTTTATATTTTTGGATTTTATGTCAAAGGAAATCGTCGCTTTGTTTCAAAATTCGAATGCGAAATTCTTTGTCTGCTCTTCGAATATAAATTTCGTGCATATAATTTCATAAATTATCTGCACTGATTTATAACTCATCAATTCGAGTACTTCCTCCTGGGCTCTGCGCTATCTTGTCTATAATAAATATATTTTTGATTAGTATCATCTGCGCAATCGAAAATGAGTTGAAGAGCTGCGAGTGTAAGGTCAAGTTAATGATATTAACAATTATTTCAATGATTCTTCTTCTCATTATTTTTTCATATATTCGCTTGTTGACTTCATTCGTCATTCGTCATTTGTTTATTTCCGCATTTTATCTTGTTTTATGTCTTCACATTCATTTACTTTTAACAATTTTATATTGTTTTCTAATAACATTTAGGCATGTGGGTAGTACTTTTGGTTCGGAAACATTAATTTCAGTCTAAGTTCAAGTGTAAATTCAAATGTTTTGTCAAACAAACTCCAAACTTCAAACTACAACAAACTCTGAAATCGAAAGTTTGTAATATCAAGTTCAGTGCCACCGAGAAGTTGAATTTATATCAATTAAATAACAATTCAAAACTGAATTTTCTGTGATCAATAAGATATTTCACAACTTCAATCAAAATTTCAAGTTTCAATCCAGTTTTGTCAATCAACTACAAATACTATATATATTCGATAACGGCCACACTTTCTAATCTGCCAAGGATTATATGTATCTACTCTGGCTTCAGCGTAACACAGCGATATCAGCCGAAAGACTAAACAAAGAATTTCCATTACCTATAGGTGCTTCTATGGATTCTGTTGGTGATTGGGAGGTCTCTCAACTAATAAGACTTACGCTATTAATAATATTACTTGTGTGGCATATAAGCATGAACGTGATTTAATAATAAAAAACAGGATTTGGTCGAATGAAAAAGTCGAAGGGCAATTCGTCCCGGTGCTCCCTCAAAATCATTCCGTTGAGAAAGCATTAATTGCACACAAGCACGGTATTCGTTATTACACAGAAAATATAGTTCAACTGCTTAAAGTGTTTAATATTTACAATACAGGAAAGAAACTATAAACAAAATTCTTATTAGATAAAAAATTCTTCATCTCAGATAATTACACATCTGAATTAAGTTACCTTTTACTTAAGAAACATTGTAAATATGTGTATGCAAATAAGATGTATGAGAAATAAATTTAGAACCTTAACAACCCTTCTAATACCTTAATAAAATCGGAACTTTTTCAAAAGCTGATATTATCAGAGTTTTGATCTGAAAACTTCAAATGCTGTCTCTTATGTCTCCTATAACCAAATTGTATGAATGAGAGCATCTAAAGATGATTAAATCACGGGAGTAGACGTTAGTACCCATAATGTCATTTATACTTATATTGTAGTTCTTGCTATATTAATGTAAGTTGGAAACCGTCCAACGTCTATAGGCAAAAAGACAATATTAAAGTTTATGATGGAAGAATAATGACACACGGGGACCTACGTAAGTGAAGTGCCTACGTAATAGTGAAAGATAGTTATCTCTCCCTTCTGGTAAAGAAATATTTTACTGTAAATATTTTTATATACAAAAATATTTAAAAACTTTTACTTCATCTACCTTTACTATAGAAAATGTAAGTATATATGGATACATATTTGTTTTAACTACATAGTATAGCTGAATATTCATTATGAAACCGTATGTCCCCTTGTTTAAATCTTGGTTGCGCTATTGTTATTAATCAAATGCGAAATTAATTTTTGTCAGATACTATCTATGACTAATTGTTTGAAATTATTAGTCTTTAAAATAGTAATAAAGTAAAGAACATCAAATAATATAAATATAGATAATAAAAAAAGCCAAAAATTCGATTTTTTTTTCGAAATATCTATTAGAGATAATGCTTACCATTTAGTTGGTTAGATACTTTTTCATATCTTTACTGTCATTTATTAACCAAAATCAAGTATTGTAATTATAATAAAAACTTATTTAAAAATACTACAGTCGTAAAGTTTCAGTCTGGAGAACTCATTTGCTTGACAAATGTGCGCTGTAAAATTATTTCTGATCTTGACTTGAACTTATTGGGTCGAGCAGATCGCAAAGGAAATTACGTGCCATAAAATTTCTGTAAATAATAATTTATATCAAATGACAGTGTTTTACACTTAACATCAAAACAAAAATATACTAAATAAACAAATAAATTTTATTTGTTAACGAAAAGTTTGATAAAAAAAGTCAACAGTTTTTCGTACGAGTTTTAAATCTATAAATTAGCAAATGTTTTATTCAGTGGTGCGGATTGGTTTATAATACTTCGACATTAGAAACGGATCAGCTTGTTTAATAATATTTGGATTTAGGCACGCTACAAACGGTTTGCATGACTACTTGACTGTGTGTTACATAACATTATTTTTATATCTAAACCACATTCGATTTAACAGATATATGTATATGTGCCTATATATATACTTTAAATATAAATAAAAATATAATGAATACTATACCATTATTTATTAACAAACAATATATAATGTATTATTACTAATAGTGGTTAATATTGGGTTACTACTTTAAGACTATTCAATGGCGACTGTAGAGCGTTCAGATACTTAAGCTGACTACTTAAGTCTAATAAGGCAATAAAATTTTGGTTAGCACGCTTAAGCGGATTTATTAAGATTTATTAACAACTCATTGCGATATCGAAATAATTTCTTGTCGTTTTATTTGCTCGCACGAGGAATGAGAACAGATTTAAAAGCAGTAAGAAAATCACATTTTAAAGGTCTTTAAATATTTAATAATTTCATTAGCAGTGGTTGGATTGCATAGATACTTTTGATCAAACACATGTCAACAGCAAATTGCGTTAATTTAAAGTTTTTTTTTTAATTTTTGGAAAATATTTGCTTTTGTCAAATGCTGTGAAAAAAGGAAAATTTTCCAATAATTTACATTTTATTGTATTGGCGTTAATTGGTTTCATGCTTCACCAAAAAGTCTTTTGTCAGTTAAAAGTAGACTTTTTTAAAAGCGCAAACAAGAAAACGAAAACACATTTTTGTCATTAAAATCAATTTAAAATAGTTTTCATAAATTTTATAAAAAATTGTTACCGACTGCATGAAGTGCCGTTTTATTATAATAGTCAATAAAGTTCTAAGCGGAGACTTAGTCTCCCGGATATTGCTATTTGTTGCAGGTGATTTAGTTTTTGTGGAAGTAATTAAACTTATTGGTCTATGCAAAGAAATCAAAATGATATTGCCATGGAAACAAACAGTGAGGGTGCATATATATCTCGAGATATAATCTTATATATCCAAAAAAGTTAAGAAAAATTAAAGTTGTAGGTTTCAGGTTTAAAAACATTGAAGTAACAGCTAATTGGCCGTATTGTACTTTATCATTAATGCTATGAAACTATATATCGAACCACTATTTCATCGTTAAACTAAGCTTTATAGCAAAAGAAACTATTTCGCTGATGGAAGGGATTCTATTTTAGTATTGAATTTATTTTTAAATTAATTGAATTTTCTGACTGACCATGCAGTTATTTCGAGTAGTACCAAATACTTAGCATTAGTCGCCTTCGGAAAAATTGTTTAGTTTTATATGTTCGTATATAATATTTGAATAAAGTATTAGTGTTGCTGTTAAGCTAGACTTACTTTGTATAGGGACAAAGAAGCTTTATTAAATTTTTAGAAGGGTTTTCGAAGGGTATAGAAGGGTATATAATAGAAGGGTATATAATAGTTGAGTTGCAATTGGAAGACTTAGAAAACTGAACCTGTCAAATTAGAAGCAATGATTACGCATCTTTCTAAGCCATATGTGCCAAAGCTGCATGAAATTTTGACCAACAAAAGTTCGAGTTTTTTTTAAAGTTTTAGGTAACCATATTCATTTTTTTTACAAATACATGCAGTTTTTATAAAGTATATATGGATTTAATTTAATAACAAAATTAACATTAACATTAACAGAATACAGTTTATCGTTAATATGATTAGTTTTATATATTTTATGTAGTTACTTCTAAAACATATTTTTTTAAAAAGAAAATTTTCACTTCAGTGTCCAATTATACTCGTATCATATTCAAATGTTATTCACAACTATTGTAGATGTTCTGGGTTATGTTAAATCAACTGTCTATAGGAATCAAATCAAACTTATAATTAAGATTAAAACTGAAAATCAGTAACCCAAAAGGCAGTGAATTAGAAAAATGTCATTTAGGAGCGAAAAACAACTGTCACTTCGATTATTTTTATGATTAATAATCAAATGAAGAAGCTGATAGGATTTAAGATTCGCAGTAACAAATTCACACGAATTAAATTATTTTTCCAACAGTTGAAATCCTTTCGGTGTGATGCAATTTGACAGTGACCGAAGCCGGTGAAGCGCGTGACTGTCCCGAACTTGAAGACGCAAAAAGTACAACACGGCGCTGAGTAAGGCAATAGTTCAGAAAATCATGAGCCGCAACAAATTCGTTTTGATGGAAGACAATAAATAAAAAACTACAATTATTGCCACGAACTCAGACGAGACATGCTAACAATAGTAACAATAAATACACATAAAAAATTAATATTTTAACAGGTTCACATTGTGGCCGAGTAGGGATTTACATAATATTAGACGTGACAGCCGAAACGGATGGAAGATGGTTTTCTCCGGTGGACGTTGGTTGCCTTGAAGTAGAAAAATTATGGGCAGTTAATTTTTATGCCACTGAATTTTATTTCGTTACGACGGCAAATAAAACCAAACGTGCGATTTAAAATCTAATGTAGTCCGATTGTGCTTTAAGATTTTAGTACAAATCACATCTTTACATATCATATACTCATATTATATGTATGTGAGAAAATAATAAAAATGATAAAAATTGGTCTTAGTTTGTTGAGAAATTATCAGTCAATTAAAAGAAATTGAAATACACTTTATGGTTTGAATAGATTCAAAATGAACAAACCATTCATATATTCTTACTTAAAATAATTTATGGTAAATATATTCAATATTTCCCTGGTAACATTTTATTTAATAGAAAAGAAACGAAAGAAATGGACGTTATAATTATAATCAAATATTGTAATTATATACAGATATACATAACATGATAGTATAGACTGGGTACTATCAGTTTCTATATTGCTTTTAGATGAGAGGACAAAATTAATTAATTATATTAATATTAATTATAAACTAACCACAATAAGAAATCTCTAAGTTAAGACTCATATCGAGAGTTTCTCCTGTTAAATGTGATATTTCTTAATATAAATATTCATACAACCAAATATTAATTCAGCATAACAACAGATCGGCGGCCATATAATTAAAATACATATAGTAGTTTATTAGTTTGCTTAATTCTAAAAAAAAATTTATATATATTAAATATAAGCTTTGTAAGAAACGTGAAGTACAAGTCCTTTCGAAAATTTTAAGAATTGAAATAAAATTTAAAAATAAATTAAAGAAAATAATTATAAGAAAAATTTATTTGCAGTTAATTAATAGAACTTAAAATATTATTCGAGCAAATTGAAGCTTCAAGCAAAAAATCTAGAGTACTTTATAGTACTATAGGAACTAGAGTACTTTAGTTCGAGCATAAACGAGCACTTCGAGTATGTTCGAATACCAAATTGTTTCTAAGCATTTATTGTTATGAGTATTTGCATGAGGCATGTTATGATTGCAGTCACGTCACGTCACGTCAATTGTTGTTGCTTTCAATGTAAAATGAAGTGAGTTGTCAGTGCCAAATTTTCATTTTGCATTGAAATCAACAACAATTGCTGTGACGTGACTACAATCATAACATACCCCTATGAAACCAAATATGGTAAAGGTATTAAGCATATCAGCTGTTTGATTATTTCGAATATCTTTGAACAGTATTTTCTAATATTAAAAGTGTTCTATTTTCAGCATACTTAAGATGGAAATCGGCTTTCATAATGCCCAAAAACTTACTTATCGTAGTTAGCTGTAGTAGTTAGAACTTTAAATGCTAAGATATAGTTAAGTTAAGGTTAAGTTAAAAATAAGGTATAATTCCACTATTTACAGTATTAGCAAGCAAAAACAGTCTAATATTTTGAATAGAATTTTTTGTATAAATTAATATATCTAGTTTATATTTTAGGTTATATAAATTTCATTATAAACATTCCGTGGTATCTTAGTCGGGAATTTTTTAACTTAAGATGTACATATGTAAATAAGTAAAACAAAACAAATCTTTGAGATACTATCATTCAAAATTTGGAATAATGTAGCAGTATTTTGCTCCTGACAGAGGATTATGTTAGTAACTGCCTTAAGTGTACAATTTAAGTAATACTTAAAATGTAACTGAAAAATATACATAATAAAAAGCATTCCGTTACTGGTATATATTGGTCCATATATAGGTCCAACACTTTATGATATTGCGTAGAAGGAAAGTGCTAATTGAGTTAATGCTAAATTAATTTTTAAAGATCGAACAATTTTCTCGTTAAGTTTTGCAATTTTTTTTCGCTGTGTTTGCGATACTCGTTGTCGTAGTATTTTTCGTTAATTGCTCGCTTCGTTGGTTCTACGCATGCTTAAGTGTTAAATACTTTTGTTTCACTTTTTTAATTTTGCTGTTCTTCGTTACTTGAATAATTTGGCAAGATCGATTCCGATCATTAATTTTATTTAAAAAATTTTCTTTTTTTTTAAGTTTATAAAATGAGTAACGTGGCGCGATTCTCGTTTACATTTAATTAATTTATCAATTCATTGATTAAGAAATAAGTAAGTGTGCCGAAGTGAATTAATTTTACGCTGGAAAGCAAAGCCGCTTACGTTGAATCAGTCGTGTGTTTTCCCACTTGAAACTGGCTTGGGATGCGCGCTTCAATGCCTGCAGGAGTTGGAAGGCCCCTTTTGGAACTGGTTACCGTAATTTGTTTGCACAAAGTAGTGTGAAGTCTTGAGCTGCGTTCCACAATGTATCGTATGTCTTTAACTGCTTTTAGTAAATTTTTTCACACTAATACGTATAAAAATAATTATAATTACCATTAAACATATGCCTTTTTAATAATAATAATAAAAATATTTAAGTGAAAAATCATATGTTCGAAAATGAGAGTAAGTTTTTTAACAAACAACAGAAATCATTATTTTTAAGTTCAAACTGTATAAGATTATTTCAGAAGTTAGTTAGTTTAGAGTAGAGGTGGATGGATAAAAAATGACAACCTTTTGGTTCCAGTATTTCTAAGTATTAATTTTGAAAATTTTGTAATATGTAAAATAGACACGGATCCGAAATTATAATAATTTGATACAAAAATAACATTCATGTGGATAATTTGGTAACAATTATTATTACGAAAGTAATAAT
>NC_051846.1:136910023-137009771 GCF_002237135.1 Teleopsis dalmanni | reverse complement strand
AGATAAAAGATCAAAGCAGCTATAAGTAACACAAAACTATTAAACATTTTATAATAAAATTATTTACGACATATATATTTATATATAATGCAACTGATATTTTACTCAGAATGAAGATTGGAGAACACAATTACAGTTTATAACACAAATAAAAATATCAAGAACTTAATATTATATTTATAATATAGATGAACTCAAATAAATCATTGTGACATAAGCTAGGGATGTTCTAGAGAAAAGAATCTGATAATATAAAAGCAAAAAAATTTTCAAATTGTTTGCTCAGATTTCTTAGTGATTACTTTGGTAAATATTTAATTATAGAAATTTATAATTTAGACCTCTAATCTGTTCTAATTGCAACTTAGTAAGGTTCTATAACCGGATTGATTTAATTTTTATAGTCATGCTTAATAAAAATCAGGCAAAGTAATTTTATAAAAATATTAATGGCAGCTTTTTCCATGCAGGTGTGTACAAGACATCGCTTACTGATTTCAAGATTATAATACCCACGGCAGCAGAAGACTTGGACGTCCTTCCATGACTAAGAAGATATGCTATATAAATATATATTAATTAATAAATTATTAATTAATAATAATAATTAATAAATTATTTATTTTTTATTATAAATATATAATATATTCATGATACAAATTTAAGTAACATCAAAACAGTTACGAGTTTAGTTATTATGGCAAATGGCAGAATTAAAAAAAGTTTCTTCATAGTAAGATTATGAAAATCTATAATGGAGAATATATTAATAAACACAACACTTTTGACAAGACTTAGAGCATCACTAAATTTCAGAGTTATTTATTAAGTAATTCTTAATATTATAGATAGGCGATGTGCGAGAAATAGTTTTACCTTAAACTCTTCAAGTCTTTAAGACCTTTATATATATTTTTTTGCCTTGGGCGTAAGCAATTAGGGACGAAACAAAGAAGAATGTTAAACACTCTGTTTTCATTTCCAAGTATATTAGAATATTTTTGAAACAAAATTAAAATTGTCGGTTCTGCTCCATAAAATGATTAAAGTTTATCGATAGCAAGAGACCAAAGAAAATATTTTCTAAAAAAGAATAAGGTCACATTTAGAATAAATCCTTAAAAGTATCTATTATTGCAATGTAAAAAATAAGAAAAATAAATAGTATATAAATTGTCAAATAATGACATTTCTATGTAAACCTTCTATTAATTCATTATTAATTTACATTTATTGGTCGTAACAGTATAACAGACCCGAATTATTAATTTTAGGTATATATATATGTGTTTTGAAGAAATCGCTTTACTCTCGAGCTCTTTAGTGTTCAAAAAGCTATGTAGGATAAGTAATAGAGATTTTTTCGATTTAAAATAAGTATATCTTTATTTCAGAAAATTATCGCATTTCCTTGTGATCAATAAAGTGAGTTTGTAAACATTATTATATATTTATATATGTATTTAAATGGAGCCGGAACCCTTTTGTAGAGTAAGAAATGGTACATTCCTTTCTGTCTTAAAAATAAAGGACAACCAGAATAAAAGGAATTACTGGGATAAAATACTAGAATTAAAACAATCCAAATCACTTATTGGTACCTATAACAATAAGAGATACAAGGATTGTATGAACTTATCAAAAGAAAAACTAAGAAGCATCACAGGAATCCTAACACGGAACTGTACCCTAAAACACCACCTTACAAAACTGTGTATACTTACGGATGCAAACTGTAGATTCTGTAAAGAGAATGAGGAGTCGACCACACTATTAGAATGCCTTGCACTAATGCACAGGAATGTATATTCTTATGGAAGAGGTAATAAAACTCTATAAAGTAGGTCCTATACTCCTTTTTATTGACGCAACAGGGCTTAAAGACCTACTCTAAGCCCAGAAGGGCTTAGGGCACAATAGACCCAATAGTCGTAGTGCCACATCCCCTAACAAAAATTATAATGTATTTGAATTATATACAATGTTTTAACTATAATAAACTTTTTCAATATATTGAACTGATCTGTTTTTTTGCTGCTGATATGATTCTAATAATATATAGTTTTAAAAGTACTTCAACAAATTAAACAAAATTTTTTAATTTTCAGTTCACCTTTATTAATTCCATGAATCGATAAAAAATTTTTGTGCTGATTGACTTAATGGTTGGTATTGTTTGATTTTAGCTTCGAACCTAATGTAAGTAAATTATTTAAGGGAGTCGAGCTCTTAAGTTAGGAAGCTTAACAAATTGTAAGTAACGCATAACTTAAGTGCGTATTAAAATTGTCAATCTAAAATTAACAAATCTTAGCTTAAAGTGGATATAAAGTTTTGAAAAAATGAGCTGTCAAGATGCAGAATGTTCACTTTACTACTTTACTTCTGAACTGACATCAGGATTGTATGGGGCAGTACGGACTGGGAATGACTAAACTGACGAAAAGCGTTCATATTTCAGTTGTCATCTCATAACATTTGCCATTTTGCGATCGAACGGCGAATCGTAAATCATGCCAAAGTCGAAAAAAATATGTATGGAAAAAGTGAGCGCACAACTGAAAATAACAAGAAAGTTAGGCTGTGGAGTTGGTAGTGCAGTGATGTAGAATCATCACAATTCATCAGCAACAAATTTGTGGACCACACAAACAACAATTTTACGCAATACACTGCGTTGCTTGGGAATTCACAATCCACGTTGCGTTACCTCGCTTTTGCAGGGCATAAGAAGCAGGAACAGACCAACCTTTCGTGCACAACTTGACACAATGAGATATGTCAATGCTTTTGACAGTTTACAGTGCGTTTATTAATTGCCAAGTTAAGTTAGATATTTTATGATTCTTTCACGTCGTCATGTGGACGAGCTGTCTAGGAGCGCAATCAGACAAGTGATTTTAATGAACTTCGAATTTGAGTAACGCACATGACATCAACACAATACAAAAGCTGTGTTTTTTAATTAAAAGAATTTAACTACAAATTTAACTATAAATAGTCAAACCCTATTTTTAAATGTATGTAATTCTATGTAATTTTGATTAATATTTGTTCATTATTATTATGCATTTGAAGCATTCATCAAGCCTCTCAACGTTTGAGGTACTACGGGCTTGTATAAAAGTTAAGATCAAAACATCAAACTGATTGTATTGATTTTTGTTGGTGTCTTTCGATGTTTGTGTACATCTTTCAAATGATCGTGTATTGTTTGACTTAATACAAAAAATAACATTTTTTGTTATTAGGTTGTACTTTGATGAAATATCGGAGAACATAATGTATGCCTAACAAAATAAATTAATTTTAAAAAATGTCTTCGAATTTATCATCATCATTGAATTGTTGGCAACAAGCAAACTTATTTATCTCGTCAGGGTTAATTTGGTTGCAAACAGTTTGTGGCCTTTAAATTCATTTTAACAATAGATACACATATGGATATGGCCTAAACATTTGCAAACGCTTCTAAGAAAGTACATCAATTTGTATGAAATAAAAAAAATTAATTAATAAACTGTTATGTATCAGCAAGTGCGGAAGTTTGACGGATCGATAATATTTATGTGGTCCAAATTTAATTAATATTTGCGGACTTGTCTTATAGTCATTGAGTAAAGGCTGTTTGTTAAAGACAATATCTAAAAATTTTTTTTATTAATTTTGATATAAAGATATATTAAATGTAATTGAAAGAAATCAGAAGAAACTAATGACAATAATTAAATTAAAATATATTGTATATCAGTTTTATTGATATAAAACTCCAACAAAGTGAATAAGTAGTTTGAGAGCACTACATAATGCAGTATTAATCACACTCTAAGAAGTTTCGTACATTTTAAATATTTTAGATATCAGGCTCAGAAGTCAAAACTGATAATTGAGTAGGAGAAACGAGCATAATGCATTGCGAAGTTTAAATACAGACATAACGCCATATTAGTATTTTTGCACGAACAACCAGAACGCGTTCTGGATTGAAACGACCACGAAGCGAATTCAGCACTTTTAAGATCAGCCAGAACACGTTGTCGTAATTGAACAATACCTCAATGCGTTCTGGATAGCCTCAAATGTGATAATAGCAATAATATAAATAATAACAAAGAAGATATATTTTTAAAAATTTAGAAGGTATTTCAAATAGCAAAGAAAGAAAGAACGAACACAAAAATTTATTTAATTTTATTGAAATTTGGCTGACCATACAACGCTGTTTCGAGCATCATCATTAGTGGTCTTAAGAAATAATCAAATTTTTAATTAGTTTATAGTCCGTATATAATTTGTTTGTACTTCAATAATTTTTTTTATTATTTGAAATAGAATACATATATACCATAATATAAATACATGTTTCAGTTAAATACGACTAGTTTAAGTACAGAGAACTATCAAGCAATTTTGTTATATTTTACAATACATTTTACAATTGTTAAGTTGTCAAAGAGTTAGTGCTAATATAGTAGTAATCTAAATTTTTATAAGACTTCTAATTCGGGAGTAGATCTGAAGGATTAATTCGTTTAAGTCTCCTTAGCAGGCCAGATTTATTAGACAAATGGTGGGCTGTCTCGTTTGGGTGCTGTTATAATCGTTGTTGGTGCTTTACTTCCAACTTTTGTATTACTGCATCTACAGTTTCGATTTTCAAGTCCTGATAGGTCTTTGCTAGGTCTTTCTTTTGGAAATTTTGGTTAATATGAATGGTCGATTTCGGTGCACATCCCCATAACTGGATTCTATACGTCCACACCGGAGCTAAGACTTGCTTGTGTATCATTAATTTGTTGTTTTAGAGTATATAAAAGCATATAAATAATATATGTAATTATGTTTTCTGTAGTATTAACTTTCAGCATTAAGATAAATTTGCAAGTAGAGTGTTAAAACCATCTGCTAATAATATTAAAAGTATTTGTATTGTATATAGGATGTTCAGTGGAACAATTAATATGTATAATTTCCTCGTAATAATATTGTACATGAAATGCATATTTATTAATTTAATTTGATTTATCTAAACTATAAAATTTATCACTTACTTTATCATTCTGATATATGCACGATCACGACAATTTAGTTGATTATTACCACAAAAATCACACAAAACTGCCTTTGTCCAGCGCGTTTCAACGTAAGACAATTGTTGGCAGATTGATGGATCAATAAGGCATGGATCATGTATATGTTATAAAACAAAAAACAAAAAAAAAATAAAACAAAAACAAATTAAATAAAAACACTGTAATCACCCAACAAATATTGAATTCAATCACCTGATCAATGGAAGATCAATGTTGTCCTTCGTTGCGCACTGTGGGTAATTTGCTTCAATTTGTTATTTTTGTAAATATATATTATTATGATTATTGTTATTCGTTCGCTTTGCATTGTGTTACTTTATATATTGGATGCTACAATAATTTGTTAGGTTTTCAAACTTAGCGGGGTATTAAATGAGAAATAAAAAGATACACATACAGTATTGTTTTTACATATAATGGAACTTCAAAGCGTTCGCATCGAACAATGCGCACGATCATTCGCACTCCGACTGGGTATTCTGATGACTTTTCGTACTTGCGTCCGTACAAAGTACGTAAATGGGTCGCTAGTACGTCCACGATGTGATACGAAGTTTATCATCAACGTTTATCATATAGTCAATTTGTTTGAGAGTTGCAGGCCTTTACTGTGCGCCGTCCTAACGTAATTCGTCACAGAGTTTCGTTTGTGTTAATGTTTGGCTGGTTTCTTAAGGTTTCGATTGAGTTTTGACAAAAACGCAGGAATTTGGTTGGACATTACAAGTAATCAAGCGGTTCAGTTGAGGTTGAGTAGCTTGGCTCTGCTTCGCTATGCATATAATTTAGTATTAAGCAAATTTGTGTCCAATTTTGATTGAGTTCGCCACGATGATGATGAGCAGCAGGCGCTCCAAGTGATAAATTACTTTTTTGGGTCTCATTGCCTTTTTGTGTTGTATGATGGATACATTATTATATGAGAATGACTCGTCAAGTGCGTGTGATTGGAATTCGATGCTTGAATGTTGATTTTTTCTATTTTTTCTTTAATATTTTTGTGAAAGTATAATTTTTAAGACAATAAAATATTGATTTTTTCATAATTCACAAAAAAAAAGTGTAATTAACTATTTTTGATAACAATAAAAAACGTATTTAGTCAATAAATATTTCCTTAGGTATACATTTAATTTTAATGTGCCGTCTACACAAATATTGACTGTGTTGTTAATTAAAAATTTATTATTACTGTTCAACTATAAGGAAACATAATTATAAAGTTAATTTAATTTTTTATTTTTATGATAAGTATTAGATTATCGTAAAATATTTTAATTCCCTTAGTTAAAATCGATTATAGCATAAGAACTATAGTTATTAATAACTGCATTCTGGTCTTTTAGAACCTATACTGGTGTAGAGTTTAATTATACTTTAATGTAGTACTTAATTGTAGTATTAGTAACACATGCTTTGTAATTATTATTGAAAATATAAAAATGCTTTATATTGGAGCCTTTATGCTTTAGTGATTACAATAAAAAAAAAGGAGGAATAAGTTTTACCATATATTTAAATAGATTTGTACCATTTGATTACCATATATTTAAATAGATTTGTAACAGATACCTCTTTATTGTTGTAAAACAACTCGAGTGGAAGGTTCGGCCACATCTACAGGTAAGAGATGTACAGACTAACATCATACAATACAATACTTCTTCAATAGTGAGCAATGGTTGCTCGTTTTATTGATGAAGCTGTGCATTTTTATTTTTGCAATACGAAAAAATTATCATAATGGCTACGAATGAATTTAAACGACAGATACAGTAACATATATAAAATATATACATATTCACAAATACCTGACGTAAAAAATTAAGCTAAATAACCTTTAACTACCGATAATTACACTGTAGGACCAAATTGTAGTTTTTAGATCTACTAAGCTCAAATTTGCAGCATTGAGTTTTGAAAGAGTTAAAAAAATTTTTTATTTTAACAAATAAGAATTACATGTTCTTAGTAAATCTGCTACTAATGAGTAGATAAATATTTTTGCGCATCAGATTCTCTTCCTATCCTGCCAAAAATATCTTTCTTTAAATCAACCTGTATGAAGACATGTTTTTATTCAAATGTTTCAAGAAATATTTATTCAAGTTAAATTTCTTTATCTATTTATTTAATTAAGCTTACTGAAGACACGAAATTCGAATCTCTTAAAATAAAAATGTTTTCTCAACTCTTAGATACCATTATTTTTTAACTTTAATCCGTTATAGCTAGATACCAAAAATATAAGGGAGAAAAATGTGTTTTAAATTTGAGCTCAGCACCACTGATTTAAGCTACCAATTAAGGTTCAGCACCACTGAATTAAGCTACCAACATTTAAAGATCAAAAAACAGAGAATTTATTGTCGTAGTCAACACCTACATCCACACTAGGTGTTATACTTCCAAACAGAAGCTTGTACATTGCACAAGGTTTAAAATATATGATTACAGATTCTATATTCTTTCTCATAGTACGACAAAATATTTTAGGATTATTTATAGATTTCTTTTAATATATCATGTGATTAAGCAAATAATCAATAAATTGTTACTGTATACTAGTAAATTGTTAAAAATTTAGAAAAACTTCGGGATCAATTTACTGGTATGGTTTCGTCAGAATACTTCGCTGACATTACACAAATTTATCGCCCGCGTAATAAAAGTCAAAATATGTTTGGAGGATCGCTAGTGACTGCATTTGCATCAAAATATTCTTCATTGCCAAAAAAATGGTTGTTGTTGACGATAATGATGATTGTTTCTCATCAACGCCCTCTAAATCAAGGAACTTGTGGTCAAAGACAGACCAAAATCAACGCTAGCTCGAAGGTGAATTATGATCGTTTGTCATGAGCCTCATTTTTTCATTACTTCGATTTTTTCCTTTAATATTTGACTTAAATGCAACTTATTTTCGATTTTATAATCTTTCTGAGATGAATTTTTGGAAGTTGCGTGTGCTTGCAGCCATTGTTTTTTGACTTTTTTGGAAGAATTTTTTAAGTATTGTGCGGCATTTGGTTAATGATTGTCTTGATTTTTTGGGACAAACCATTAAAATGTCGTTAACTGCAGCAGCTTAAGTCTTTGTTTGAAATTTTGGTGAGAGCACGCATACCAGAACTTTTAACTTACTTTTTAATAAGAATTTTGGAAGGCGTACATCAATTGCCTACAAAAACTCGGAGGGCATTATTTTGTTTAACATGTCTTTTAAGAGTTGCAGAAAGAATTATGATAATAAATTTATTTAATAAGCTAAATATACTACCTTAAAATATTATAACTAAAACTAAGAAAAAATAAAGATACAATATTTCTTCATATGAAAAAAATTGATGAATAAATCTATGATCACTTCTATATTTACACTTTATTTAAAGGTGGAGTGGATTTCAAAAAACATATAATATACATTTTCACAAAATTTTAGTCAATGATAATACTACTCCATACAAAAATATCATAAATCAAATTGGGATTAAATTATAATTTGTGCAAAATCCAGTTTTAATTAAATACGTTATTCACAATAGTACAAAAGTGCAGCGATGTGGTATATAATTCTTAGCAACTATAGCAAAATCAAATAAAATGTTGTGCAACGCTTGGCTTTTTCATTTACAACTGCAACCCCAACAACAACCCCAACCATGAAAATGAAAACAGAATCACAAATAATTGAAATTAGCATCATAAAAAGATTTTCGGCAATAATAGGAATAGGAGTAAGATTACTTGTGCCGTGTGAATAGGTTTTTATAAGCATATATGCGTTATATGCGATTGTGTAAACTTATTACGATAAGTAAACTTAGTTTTTTTTATAAGATATTGTACTCTATTTGTGAAAAGATTAATAGGTAATGAAATTTAAATAGATTGCGCTTGAAATGATGTTAAACATGAACACAATTTTCCAGATATCTTGTTTACAGTAACTGATTGAGTCAATCCACTTCAGAGAAAAGCTTGTGCTATCTTTGAGTATTAATAAAATAAAATTTAAACATAGTATATATTTTAAGTATCTATTAAGGATTATTTAAAGTTATGTTTTTTTCTTTTCTGATTCGTTTATAATTTCACATAATTATTTGACTTTAAATGCAAGTAATAATTTTTTGCTACTGCGATATATTGATTTTAGATCTGAAGCTAATTAAAGCAGCAATTCTGTAAGTAGTTCGCATTAATTATAAAACGTTTAATTAATACAAAGTTAAGATAATATTTCGAATGTAAATAAATAAATAATATATGGTATTGACAAGTTCAATAAACAATCAGAAAATCACGATTATAACTATTTTAATATGCAGATTTGACTTACCTTAATTCGTTTTCTTAAATTAAATTGCTTTTCAGAATTTATAGTAATTTATATGAATTAAATGTTTATGTATATATCTTGTTTAAATGTTATTAGAAAATAATTAATACTTGTACATTTTTGTTTCATTTAGAAGACATCATTATGTCCAAAAAGTGATTTGTATTATAATGTATTAAATTTAAAACGTTTTGATTTAGAGTTACTTACGGATCGCTAGTCTAAAGATTGTTGATCTGATTTAGCGCTATAATGCTTTACATGAACCATCTATACTGTATGTTAAAGGTGTTGAAGCAACTTAAACAGTTGCTGCTCCTTACGAAACGGTGTCAAAAATTTAAATAGATAGCGTTGTCTGTGACACTAGTTTAAGTCAGAATTTAAATCCATTGTACCATATATAAACTCGTTCAATAGTTGATGAGTAGAAATTGTTATATGTGGTATTATAAACATGTCTATTATTTCATTTGGCTTATTATGTTTTTCTCGATTTTTTAATGGAGTAATTAAGCTTAAAATATTTAGTTATATCACAAATATATTATATATAGTAAAAAATTAACAACAATTTCTTCAGTTAAAGTTCAACTTACTAATACATTAACATACATTGGAACAAGTTTGGAGATTTACTTTCTGAGAACGTATGTGTAATTGTTTCACGCTTTTATTTCGTATTTACTTAAATGAAGTTGTTTTTTATTATATATGTAGTATATGTGCAGAATACCAATTAACGGATTTTCGCCCTCACCTAGTTAGTCCGTGATTTTTTAGGGTGACATAATGTGTAGGATTTTTTTAAAGTTCAAAAAATATAAATTTAAGATCATTAAAAAATTCGTTAAAATTAAAATCTGTGTATTTGTATTTGTATATATGTATACTTAATAAATAAAAAATATTTTCGATTTCTACAAATGTCATAAACTAAGAACTTCATTAGCTTCCAATTAGTAAACTCTTATACGTATAAGTACAAGTCTATGGTGTATCAAAGTAGTTAGAAAAATAGTTAGACTTCTCAAGATATTTGATGATTTCAGTTTATTTTGAGTTAATTATCTTCTCTCTATTGCTTAGTATAACAGAAAATCTTAAAAATGAATCATTGTACTTGTCATGTTTGTGATATGGATTGTCTTAAACAGTTTATAATTTAGACTGGGAACACATACGACACTTAAAGTTTAGTAAATTACATACAAAGTAATTTTATTCTATTCGATTATTTAAACTCGTATATATGGACCACAATTCAGATGCAATATATAAAGGGACAAAGTTATATTTTTGATATAATGGAATTGATGAAACCTAATATATGGTTTTCCATAATATATTTTAAGAATTCCCAACTCGAGACATATTGAAATTTTACTGCAATTTTAAAACAATATGTTCTGATTCATATATTTTAAAACTATTTTTTTATGTTATTGTTATTTGAATTATTATAATTTAAACTTGATTTTTCTAAGAAACCTTGTATTTTCTTTTTCTAATACGGTGTTATTATTATAAGCAATAGAGCAATTATCGTCGTAGTTGTCATTTTATTCGTAATTTGCATAGTTAATTATACAAGACTAATAACCGTTTTCAAAATAAATTAATTATTATTTAACAGAAAAGTTTGATGTGAATTGTTAGTATCTTCTGTGATTAACACAAATTAAAAGATATTGCAATGTTTAGAAAAAAGTATGTTAACTATTTTTACATGACACGAACAAATGAGCAATTATTGGAAATTATTTATATATTCAATGAATCTGATAAACCGATAAAACGATAAAAATGTTTAATTAAATGTAATAAATTTATTTAGTAATAGTAGTAACGAGTTAAAATAGTACAAATCGAAATGTCTTAATAAAATATTTGCAGATAAATTAAACACAAACCTTTTCAATGATATAATTTTGGAATCAAACGATTGAAGCTAGAAAAAAACAAAAAAATGTTGTTCATATATGTGAATCGGAAAGTTCATTCAGAAATGTGATCGATATTATATAACGAAAGTATATATAGTTGATGACGTTGAAAGTATCGTTAAATCTATTATTTTAGCTTAGCGCTGTCCAGACCAGATAAGATCGCGGACGAATACAAATCACAAATCATGTGAAATTTAGTTTTAGTAATTCTTCATTAATTTATCTTTTGCAATTCTATCCATTCAGCATTATTAGTGTTATTTGTTGCCATACGAAAATATTTTATTTTTAATGTAGTGACTTACGGTACTAGATACGAGTTTTTGAAGCAGTTGTGCAAAGAAATATATACTAAAGTCTTAGTAAATTAACGTAAAGTGTAATAAATTATTTAAAACATTTTAATTCAATTATTTGGAATACCACAAAATAAAATAATGTAATGCTACTAAAATATAACAAAGAAAAATTTGCGTAATTGTAGTAGATTAGAAACGTGTCGGGAGCCGCATAAATATTACCAGCAGGCCTCATGAGGCTCGTGGACCGTGCTTTGAATAGGCCTGATTTTAGTCCATATATGTCACTATCAAATCTTAAAAAAAAGAAACTGAGCTAGATATTCGAATTAAATGTTTTATTCAATAAACCGCGAGGTAATTAAGAGTTTCATTTATAAAAGATAGTTATGGACATTTTGTTCAAGATTAGAGAAAATTCACTACAAATTATGATGTTAATTAAATATGTTATCTATGTGTTCAGCATTATTAGTGTTATTTGTTGCCAAAGAGAACCAGGCTAGTGAATCTATAAGCTTAGTTAAAACGCTAATTTCAAAGTTAATAGCTAAATCGGGTCGATAAGCGCTAAGCCTTTTAATTTTTGATTTAAAAAGGATGAGTACTGACACATAAAACCACAACTGTGTCAATAGTCATTATATAGTAAAATAGACCAAACAAATCTTTGCTTGTTTTTCTAACATGTATAGACCTATCATGATCGTTTCTGGTATTTTTTTGTTCAATTTGTAATAACGAATTAACAGAATTCATTACTTAATCTCTTCTGGTTTTTAATAGAAAATAGTCGAAATTCGTTAGTGAGAGTAAAGAAATTAAAAAAATATAAATATAAATATTTTGAAAATTTCTGCATCGCATAAAGACTGAATAAAATACTTCTATCTTTAAAGGGTTTACAATTTTCAAATAATATACACATGTCATAATTAGAATGACAACATTACTAACACAAATTATTTTAAAATGCATTAATCATATTTACATAAAAACTATTTTTTAGTAAATATTTAAAAAAAATAAATAAAATAAACAATAAAAAGACATTTAATTAAATTTTATTGAAAAAGCCCTAGCTAGGAGTTTAGCTTAATCTACACATATTTTTAGTGGAACCCTCATTGCAATACAAAGTAAATAAATTATATGTTATGCATATTATTCATATTATAGAGCTCCGACCGAAGGCTAACTTCATATGGTAACTGATAGAGTTGCAAACGTTATATCAGGGGATGTCGGATAATTTTAGTAATTTAACAAAATATTCAATTTTTAAAATAGTCATAAAAATTAATAATGAATATATATAAGTAAGTGCATATAGACTGTCGATTCATTTCATGGGAGGCATCAGCAACTCAGGCCCCCCTGGCTACGTGTTTGCTATCAGTATAGTTTAAGACGTCTAACACATACTCTATAATTAAATTGAAATAAGTGTCTTTTTTATTTATTACAATTATAATAAAATTTTTTAATAATAATAACATTTATTTGATTAAAGATATTACTATGCTTTTATGTACAAAGATCCGTTTTGTGCAGCTCGTTGGCCATATTTCTTAAAATATGACAAAGCAAAATTACTTCTGGTTTCATGTTTTGCCTGTATACTGTATATTGAGTATTTGAAGAAAAAAAATCTTTAACAGAGTAGATAAAAACAATAATAGTATGAGACCGCCTCCTTTACCGCAAGCGATTGCTGCCAGCTATTTCTGATATCGCGTCTGCAGCGATCGATAATAATTTTGACAAATGTACAAATTGATTGTTTTGAACGAGACAGCAACTAAAATTTTAGTTCATAGAAAAAACTATAAACAATGAAGATGATGACGTGAAACTTCAGATTGTTATATTAATTTTTTTTATATTTTGAAGCTTATGCACGGTTTTTCAAAATGGTGATCGGCCATGGTAATTAGAGATCTGTACATTGTATACAGAGTATTTGCCCGCTTATGTACTCTACAACAAAACAATAGGCACTCTTAGTACACTTTCTGTTTTGACACTTATTCTCCGTAATTTTTATATCACTGTTTTAAAATAAAATGGACGTTTTTTTCAACATTTATTGTTTTGAAACAATTTTTTTCAGATCATGTAAACATACCGGATATTAGAATATAAAAACACATTTTCAGATCATGTAAACATACCGGATATTAGAATATAAAAACACATTTTATACCAACTGTTTAGTCAGTATTACTAAAAAATTCAAAACACTATGTCTAGTAATATTATTCAAATAAACAATATAATATTGTTCTAATTGTGAGGCAATTAAAATTGCTATAACTAATGAGTATACTTAAAAATTAGTGGATTGTGATTATATTGATAGTACTATATATTCATGTTTGGACATATTATAATAAGAAATATACCATCAAATTTCTTTTTTTCATAGATCACGATTCTATGTGATAAGATTTTTGAATATATGCTCCTGAAATCTCATAACACCTGCCTCGGGGGTTATTCAGGTTATATATCTGGTACATTAAACCAGAAATATATGAAATTTGAAAAGTGTATTATACATTGAACTTTAAATAATATTTAATTTAATAATAATTTAAATAATAATAAAAAATAATACAATTTTCGAACTGGTTTACCTTATCTGCCAACTTTAAACTAAATATTTTTTTTTTTGTTTAATCTAAATAATAAGGTTAGAGCTATTTTTTTACAAAATGGCGTGACCGAATGTTTTGGTTCTTTAGATAAAGATAAGTTTTTACTACAAAAAGGTGAATATCTTTCTTCTATTAATATTGTAAATTGCAAATTTTCTCATTTCTAAGATACATTGATCTAAATAAATGTTGGCATAATACGAGTTCTCCATCTTTGGAGTTGAAATTACAACTGTTTTGATATGTAAAAATTGGATTTATAGTTTAGTATTAATATTTAATTTTTGTAAAAATGATAGATAAAAATGGAAATACAAACAGATTTTTTTTCATATTTTGGAAAAGTAATTAACAAAGAGTTAAAAACAAATTTTTAAGCATAAAATATTTATATATATATACTCGTATACATGAGTGTATCGACTTCATTTGAACTCAAATGAAGGTTAGTTTGAATTTTCCAATCAACAAATCTTTGTAATGAATTTATATCGCCATCTTGTATGCTCTATCTTATATTTTGAAAATCGTTTCATTTAAATTGATATTGGAATTTTATATAGATTTTTTGATATACTGTTTTTGCAAAGTCATATTTTTCTGCTGTTGATTGTATAGGTAATGTTAATAAACAGAAACCGCAGTAACCGCGACCTCAATACAACTCAATACAACTCATAACTCCGAGTATCCAAACAGAAAATAAACAAAAATAAAAATTAATTGAAATAAAAACAGCATCTCTGGAACGGTCGCTATAATGGCATTTCGAAAGCAATTAATAATCAAATGTCATATTTGACCTTTGCGACTGCCAGATTGTAAGTGATCGCAGCGTAAATGATCGGCAATTTGCAAACAAAGCCAATAAAACCAATGAAGAATAGTTGTACCGGCAGAGCAGCACTCGAAAATTGGAGTCACTATTTGCCAGTTCAGTTGTCTCCGGCATCGCTGTTTCTTCCTGTGTGTGTGAAAATTTTAACTTCTCTTGCGTTGGCTTCTCAGCCAAAATCACGACAATCACTAAAAAACTCACAGGTACTTGTCACGTCTGTCAATTGTTTTAAAGTCTCTTGCGTGATGTGCTCCATTGATTAAGTAGTTTTTATTTAGTTTTGGGACTCAGCCATGAATCTTCAGTTTTTTTAGACATATTGCTGCTTTTTCTAAAGAATTACGTCTTTGCTTTTTTATTGCTTGTATGGAAATTATGGAATAAAATTGTGATCATTCTCAATAAAAGTTGTTTTTTTTGTTTTGTCTGAAGCTATATCAGCCACGTCCATGTATGATACTGAAATAAATAATCTAAAAAGGATATTTATGCTTTGGTCAGACAACGTTAGAAATGATCCATATACGCAGTACGCTGTCATTATTCAAATAAAAGTAAAAAGTTGCCATAGAGTAATGTCGGTTTTACGACAACGTCAGCACAAATTTGCCTGTCTCAGGCACAACAACAAAATTGCTGCACTAAATTCTTGCTGAGATGTCAAATTTTAATCATAGGGTTTGTCTCCACATCTACGTGCAGCGAGTGTGCGTCTGTGTCGCTGAATTTATTTCCGTTGGTCGACCGACAACTTCAACTTTGATACCTTTTGCATGCTTCACTGTCCGGACTTGATTGTTAAATCATTACCTTGCCAACGTCGCAACAGTCAAACTGTTAAACGTCCTTTAAGTCGTCTAAACGTAGTCCATTCCATTCACCAATTACAGTTGTCTTAATAAAAGTACGAAACGAAAAAATATGGAAGACAAAGACAAGTTACTACAGCGCAACCATTGCTTCGAGGGTGCAAATGCGTCGCCTTCATACTGATTTAGCTTATTATTTATTTATTTTTCAGCTCTTCCAAATGCGGTTATATCTTTTGAATCTTGATCCCTCAAAAGCCAACTAAGCTCCAACTTAATTTCAAACTCAAGTTAATTTTAATCTCCGTCAACTGTCGCTGGACATTTTTACTTTTTTACTTTTTCACTTTTTTTCATTGTTGTTGTTGTTGATCATGTTCGGTTGATATGTGCTCTGCTGTATATCTTTCGTAATGGCAATCTGCAATTTGCTATCCAAAACCATTTAAAGTAATTTATTTCCTTTTCTTGGGTAGAAGGGACACATAACTATGACTGCGTCAATGAGTTCTCTTCTCTTGCTGCGGAAGACTGACATTTTGTGGAATTCTGTGCAATAAACGAAATAAATTAGGAACTTTGCGTACAACTAAAAAATTTGACACGCCCACTTGTCCGACAAGTTATATGACTTGCAAAAATATAATATTGTTCACTTGATTTTTATGACTGAATTTAAAATATTTTTTAATTTTATTTTACAAATTTTTTGCAAAAATAGAATCAATATGAAGAAAAGTTTTTTTATGACGTTTTAAACTTGGTGAGATTCACGTCTAAATTTAATTTATTCTCACAAAAAAAAAAAATTAAGTATAATTCATAGATTATAAAAAAGTAAATGGATTAAAATGCCTACTTTCAGTTTTTCTAAAATTAAGCAAATAAATTAAATATTAAGTCACATCTTGGAACATGACTTGATTATAAAATGTGTTTATTTTTAAATTTGTTAAGTGGAACCATTTATAGACGATTTGGATCATTTGGGATATTAAGTGTATTAAACTAAATGCAATTTGTGAAATAAATTTTTGTTAGAACAGAGATTTAATTTAAAGAATTTTAGTTCACTTATATATATCACTGCTAATTAATCACATAATAATATATATTTCCTTTAACGTTTATATAGCTGAGATCAGTAGTCTTTGTGTTTGCAATATTGTTTTTGCTCTATACGGCTTTTAGAGACCGGCTGCAGGTACTGAACACTCTCTTTTCTTATTTACTCAGGAGTTTTCGATCTATAAAGTTCAGCGTTCTAGAAAGAGTATCTATTCAATTATTTTTCTATTTTAATCTTAACACATTTAAATATGTTATTTCTATTCATTTCGTATGCTTCTTGTTTACAAATCAGTAATTAATCACCAAACGACACTTTTGAATTTATTTACACTTAATGAACAGTAAACACATGCGACAACACGCACGACTCGTGTTTACTCTGAGACGATCCACAAAATTTGAGACACTCCCCATTTTGTTTCACTGCACAGGATTTAAAATTTTTAAACTGGCAGAATCGTTATTTGCTTTTTATAACAATAATAACAAAATAACAAAATGCCGATAGCAGCATTTAAGTTCCTGAATATAGCCTCTAAAATCAACCAGAAACCCTAACATCATTTATAATCTCATTACGGTGAGTAGAGTCTTTTATAGAAGGTCATGATGCTATTGCCTGGTAAGCCTGGTGAAAACAGAAAACCCTTCAACCAACGAAACAACTCCCACGGCCATTACATGTAGACTACGTAATACCGTAAAAGGAGAATCGGTCAAAGTAGTATCTGCAAACATTATGAATATAAAGCAGCATAATAAGTCTGCAAACCTCTACACAAAAGATATTGAAGAACTCCCTAAATGTGCCTATGAAGGTACCTATATTTCGGATGGAATACCTATGGAAATAGCATACAAATATGCAACTCAAACAGCTGTCAAAGGAATGAAGAAGAACTGCAACCATGAACGAGTTAAACTGGTAATGGAAGCAGGTAAATTTGATAACATGAACGAAGCGGTATCCAAAGCATGTACACACTACAATAGATACTAACTAAGTTGAAAAGGAATTCAATATAATAATCTTTACAATTTCATTTAGCATCGTATTAGCTAAATTTCGTAGAAAAAAATAAAAACGATGGACTTCTACGTGTCCTTCCACTTATAAGAAGTACAATAGTTTATGACTTTTAAGCAGTGTATTCTACACTACTAATTAATTATGGATTATTATATGGTCAGTAACCTGGACCCTTGGATACTGATCATTTAAAACAACCAGTGGACATATGAAATATTGCTTCAAACTTTGTAATCAATAAATAAAGTGTTTTCTTCAGTTAAAAGCAAGAATTTTATTTTGTTTTTATAAATGCTGAATGAATATTTTGGAAAAAGATCCTTTAACGTTGCCTAGTCGTATCAGTAAAGACAAAGAAGTTTAAATGACCTCAAAGCACTCAATGAAAACATGGTCTAAAAAACATTGTAACAGACACACACCTTTCGATCGTAATATTGACTCTAAAAAACTTTAAACTAAACGAATTTAATGAGCAGATACAAAGCCATGGATACGGGCAATCCGTATTCAGGAAAGCAATTACTAAGTCACTTACTGGTCGATTATGCTGTAACGCAGTATTAAATCCATTTCCAATTACTGTTATGCGACTATTGTGCATTAACCTGAAACAATTGCTCGCTTAATTTAAAGCTACTGCGGCGGTTCTAAGGATATTGACAAAATGCGAAGAACAAGTAAAACGTACTCCTGGCTTTCGCCGCGCTTGCTTAATAACACAAAAATTGCAAAATTTTGAATAAAAACTGCTCACACCGCCGCTGCCGTGTGTTTAAAACGGTAATGAGAAGCGTAAGAAGAACCAATTATAAGCCTGGCCACGAAATTTGTGCCGCTCCAGCACCGCAATTTCGCGTAAGATCTGGCAATTCTAAGGCAAACTGAAATTGATCCGCGGATCAGTGGGCAAGAAACGATTTTTATTTGCTTATAATTTAAGCACATTTTATTTTTGTGTAGCTGCATTAACGCAATAATTGTCGAAGTGCAATCTACGGTACAGCTGCAATAATGATGATGCGAACCGGCTCAGCAAGGCGCAGGTGAGGCGGTGACTGATCGCTACTTGTTAATTTCCGGATCAAAATTTGCTCTTTCGTAATGGTTGCTGTTACATTTTTTTAAAATTCAATTTCTTAAAAAAAAAAATTATTAAATTAATTTAATTTGTTCTTTGATGGCTTACATTTATTTATTATTAAATAAGTCTTTTAATTAATCGTGTAAACTTTATGGAGTTATATTGCAGTATGGAGTTACAGTGTATTATGTTATTGAAAAGGAAAAACAGCAATGAATGAAGTTGGATAGGATACAAACCTTTATCTCTTATAGTATTATAAACATTTTATTAAAGTTAATGATTCTTATTTGTAACTACATTTATTTATTGTAATATTTCAAACTGATTAGAGCATGGCATTAGATTGGATTGTATGCTGAAACAAATTGCAATTACAACTAAAATGTTAAAAAATGATAAAGTCGTTAATAATATAATACTCTTTTAAACTGGAAATTAAATATCACAGAACATATCAGGAATAGAAACACATCGTCCGCTCAGTAAAAATGACTGATTTTATATATATTGGCGTTTGTTAATTTGTAATATCATTTGTTCTCAAACAAAAAGAAGGTACTTCCAATTTGTGTTAGTTAAGCTATATTTTATATGTAACGATGGGACATAACAGTTTCTAACTGAACTAAAATTCTACACCTATCGTAATTTATTGTGTATACGATATCACATATAATTTCCATAATATCGACGGTTTTTATTTAGTACAGACTATGTCAAATTTTGTGACATCAATCCATTGTATATAGGCATATACCGTCCCTGTTTAATATCTTTACAATACAGATTTTTTATTTGACAAAATATATAAAGATGTTATTGTTTTCTTAAAAATCAATTGCACATCTCAAATCTTTTCGTGTTCTTACCACAATTCGAATGATTAAATATTGTCCCTTAAACCAAAAGTATATTATTTTATAAACATACGAGTATACCTAGATATACTCAAATCTACTGACATTCATAACTGTATCTATACATAACGTACATTACGTCGACGTAGGCGCCCTAGTGCGAAGTTCCCGAACTTAATGATAATATCTTTGCTCTAGTGCAATACCATCACATCCATAATAAAGAACACAATCTAGTGCAATCACACACAATTGAAAATTTTTGGAATTAAATTTTTATATTTAATTTAATTTAAAATTTAAAATAAGATTTAAAAATTTACAAATAAATTTTTGTTTAATCTAAATCACGATAACTTTCATTAGTTCCAAAAAATTCCATTTTAAAAAATGTCACAGTACCACACATGTGAAACTATCGTACTGAGTATTACTATTGTATTATACATATTATTTTAGTAAAACATGATCCTGTTTATAAAGCCTAAATTTATTTCTCAACCAACCTACCTATGCAAATAATAAATTAATAATTTTTTAAAAAAAAACCCAAATAATACTTCACTTTTTTTTGTATTTTAAAATTAGAGAACTATTTTACATTTTATGTACAATCACAAAACTTTTCAATCTACTGCGCTTACAATATAGTACAATTTAAAGTTTTAGTTTAGTTTTATAATAAATTTTACTTAACTAAATTTAATAAATATTACGAGTATAATTATGTACTTATACGAGAATTAATTACATTGAAAGTCCTCTTTGCATTATGAATTGTTGATTGTGGTACTGAACCTGTATTGACTGCTGATGGTGGAGGTGATGTTCAGCAGGAATTGGATTTGGAATCGGAATCGGAGGTTGTTGTTGAACCTGAAGTTGATGTTGAGCGACAATTCGGTATTCAGGTGGACATTGCTGTTGAGCTAAGTGTGGGTACTGTGCTGGAAATTGATTTTGAACTGGAAGTTGGTAATTATTCCAGGCTTGTTGATTCTGAACGACAGTCTGTCGAATTAAGTGAACTTCGTCTGGAGTTGGGAAGTATACAGCGTTAGGAGTATAGTGATGATTAAACGGTATTCCATTGCTCATAATATGATGATAAGGATGTCCGTAACCATTTCCGTAGTGCAAAGTAGCTCGTGATCGCATAGCAGCAGTACGATTCATCGCAGAACTACTATGACGTCGTAAACGGCCTGTGGTTTCTCCAATTGTCAAGTCCTCAGCGGATGAATCTAATGTCCAATAGTGACCGCGTCCTGGATCATCTAATGCACGTGGTATGCGCACAAAGCATTGATTCAAGCTTAAATTGTGACGTATGGAATTTTGCCAAACGTTTCTGTTCTTTTGAAAATAAGGGAAGTTTTTTGCTATCCACTCACATATTCCGCTCAGTGTCAAACGTTTCTCGGGGCTGTTGCGTATGGCCAACACGATGAGTGCACTATATGTGTATGTCGGTTTCACATCTGGTGTTGATTTGCCACTAGAGGAGGTGGATTCATCCGATGATACCTCATCTAAAGAACCAGTGTGGGTTTCACTCCTGGGTAACATACAATTATTTTTTCCTTCTTCCAAAGAGGCCTTTTTGTCTGATAATATTGAACGAATTGAAAATTTTGATTGAAACACTGGAGCCATTTTTCAATTTATATTCCAATTACTATATTAAAAATACAAATGAAAATATATGTAGTTGCGCGAATTACGAACTCTTTACTTCTTGCAGACTGAGTTGTAAATGATGAAATTTGAGTCACTGTGTCACCTTCTTATATCTTCGAAAAATTCTACCAGTGCACTGAAGATCGACACATTTACAAATGTTTTCAATCGATAGATTAAGCACGAAAATGCACTGCTAAACGGAAATTAGCAAAATATTTTTGCAATTTTCGCTCAAAAACAATTGGGAAAATAAGAGGATTAGTAAATACTCTTCATATATTAATGCTTCTATATATTACAAGACCAAATACTAGTTAAAACATACGCGCAACTGCATTTAAGCCCACAAGTACATCGTCCCACATACCGCCTTGATGTTCTGCCTACTACACTAAATACGAAAAGGGTTAAGAAAAGGGCAATAAAAGGTCAATGGAATCCTTCCTATTCATTCATTATACCCAATGATATATACTAAGCATAATCCGTTGTTTTTGACGCTTCGTAGCTGACCTAAGTTTCATATTCTTAAAACTTAGTCTAAATTTACCTGTGATGACGCGCGTTTGCTCAAATTTTCCACATTTTTCTTATATTGTGCGTTAATCCATTTTCTTTAATTTGCTCTTTTGTCTTTTCTGCACTATTCCCCCTGCAGCCACCTTAATTCTTCTATAATATTCCACAATCTCAATAACCTGCAACTCAAAGTGAAAGGGTTAAGAAAGTGAACATTTTAAGGACAGTAGATTAAGTCAATGCCAGGAAAATTTCAAACTAATTTTGAAAAGCTAATACTTTTTTTAATTGTTAGTTTTGTGGTGCAGATTTGCTTCCATAACTACTTATGTTATACTTAAAGGATTTTTCCAAATATTTTAAGGATAAAATGTTCCTAATCTTTTTTTATAAAAACACTCCTTAACATATTTGAGATGAATACTTTAACATAGCGAGAGATAATCATATTAACCAAGTATCTCATCCCTAATATAATAAAATGGTAGACTGATATTTTAATAATCCGGTTTTTTGTTTTGTAACCAACTTTAAAACAAAACTAATACATCCATACAAAAGTTTAGATTATTTTCAATTGAATCTGAACAGTATCCTACTAATAATGCAATTTGGGCAAAACATTTCTATTCCAACTCTACAGTATTTTCTTTAAATAATCATCATCCTTTATATTCATATTGTTATATTAGGGGTCTTTATTCTGTCTTGCAAAGTTATTACAAGGTGCACGAAATGCAAGAATGCTATACTAATATTGTAAGAGTGCAAGAATACCTCTGTTGCAGAATTGCAACATCGAAATGAAACAGCTGTTTTTGCAGCATACCACATCCACGTGAGAAGCAACAGATGTTCCTTTACCACTGCTTTGTTCCTTTTTGTTTAGTTGCAAGCATATATAGTATGCATGGGCTTAGGTAATAGCAAGATTGCAAGCAATTGCAAGTAACTTTTTGTGTATATTCTATTCCAAGTTCTCACAATCTGTGCATTTCGTGCACCTTACAATGAGTTTGCAAGACAAAGTAAATACCTGTATTAATTTGCTAAAATTATTTAGTAAAAATTAAATTTACTTCGAATAAATCCATCAATATTTGCAAATGAAATTTTCGGTTTCACACTATTATTATCATCCTATTTACTATTTTGTCTATGATATAACATTATCAAAAAATTAAAAATTTTAGTCTATATATCAGATTTATAATCCGATAGTTAAAAATTGTCATTATATTTTTAATTCCGTTAAGAATATTTTAAATATTTTTATTAGAATTATTTTTTCAATTTCGATAAAAATTTTATATGTGACAATTCTAATTTACATGTGAATATTGTTGTAATAACATCTACTTTACATAAACATGTCTCAAACGACTCTTCCATTCATAGACTTAAGGCAATCTGTACATTAGTTACTCCACACAGTATTCAAAACGGTCAAATGAATGAGCCGAGATAAATCGAATTCTTGCATGCTCCCTTTTGGCGTTAGTTCATTCCTAGTATTTAGAAAACCGAGTCACTAATACCATATAAAGCTGCTATAAAACGGAATGGCTCCAAAGAGAGGATGTATGCTGTTATTTCTAATATTTTCACGAAACACTAATACAGAAAATTGTGATTCACAAAAGCCATATACTACTATATTTCTATCCAAAAAACCGAATCAACGAAATTTTAAACAACGTCCAACCTATATTGCGGCACAAGATTGGCACTTGTTGTTTTGTGTTTTCCTCCTACTAAAAATATTTGGAATAGTACAATCTCATGAGCAGCCTTCAAATAGGTGCACGTATCGCAGGAATGGGCGACAACGCCAAATCAAAACCGAAAGACGCACGTTACTCTGTCGCTGACTACTATTTTTGTCAAAAAGAATATAATTTCTCATTATTTTTAGGTTGTTTAGTATTATGTCATAATTTTAAATTACAAAAAAAATTAAGTTTTATTTTTATCAATCAACTCATTAGTTTCTTCTTAATATCTTCTTCTATCTCGTCTATTCCCAAAAAGAACCATTCTTCTAATGGTACAATTTTTTTTTCAGGTCGTGGATGTGCTATGATAACGTATGTTAGTTATTAGCTTATCCACTCAATGTCTATTTTATTTAAACGATATTACATACTCTATGAGTTCTATTTATTCTATTTAAATGTTGACTTCGTTGTTGGCACGATGCTTTTATACTGGAAATGTTTTAAAAACGTTTTATGGGCTAAATAATTTAATATAATGGAATGAATATACTTAGGACAAAGTTAAATAGACTATACATTTTGTTGAGTTTTCCTAATTTTCGACGAAATAAAATTTCTTGCCACTATATCCTTTATACTATAGAATCTTTCAGAACGTAATTTAAAGTATCATTTCCTCATAGAAAGCAGTGCTCAATTTTTGCTTGCTAATAGAAGTGTATGATAACAAGCCATACCAGATTTAAAGGAAAATATTCCCGAAGCTTAGCGTCATTCTGTGATGCAAACTTTTTGATAAAAATATGCAAAAGAATAAACCCTATTTTAGATCCTAAAAATTAGATCTTATGAAAATAAATCCGTTTCGATAGAAGGTATGTTACGATAGCAATATTTATGTATGATAGCAATATTTATATCGGAAGGTATTACCCCTAAGTCATTTTTAACAATTCCAAATGCTTGCAGGCTTTTTATATGTGTCACATAATGTACCGTTAAATGCAGCAGTTAGAAAAAATTTGATTCTATAAAAATTGTTATATGGCGGCAACCTTAAAAAATACCATCAAGCAAAATTTTCATAGCCTGTTTGGAATCATTTTACTTAGAGATATTCATAATATGAATGATATTCAGACCGATACAGTATTCTGGGGACAAATTTGAATTACAACATAAACGACCTGTAAACAAAAATAGTTTCAGTTTGGAACGTTCCAAATTTCCGGTAACGTTACCAATTTTTCGTTCTCTAAGAACCTTACTCGGTCCACAGCAAACATATCCTAGAAAAATTAGTAAATTTGGTTAAACCATTGTCAATTGATATACTTATCAAGGGATAGCATTTCAATTTTATGAATATAGATGCTAAAATTTTAAATTAGCCCTTAAATAGGAAATTAAAGCAATATATCTAGTGCAGGATGCTGGAATATGCGACATCAACGTCGCAAGTTTTCGTTTTGTGTGGTCAAGGCTTACGATACGAACTGTTGTAATTTTGGAACTGGTGGCAATTCAGTGCCTATGTTATTCCTAACATATCTCTAACCATAGCGCATATATAAGTAAATTGACAGTGTTGCAAAATATGGTTTGAAAAAACTGCGGCAGAAGGGATTCAAAATGGATGAATCCGTTCTGCATTGAAAGGTAAATAGTTAATTAGTTGGTCATAACAAAAACAACCATGCATTTCATAGATAATAGTCAAGTTCAAAAGGAACTCGACTATAATGGTCACAACAAAACTCGAAAAGTTGATTATTTATTGTATCACAATTTTTTTGATATTATCGTATAGTCTTCAGATTGGTATTCTGTTTTAATTAATAATGAGAAATATAACATAAATTCTTAAAAATAAAAGCCTCAGAATCCAAATTAATCACATATTGTGATTGGAGTATTACACAGCTGTTAATAGTCGATAGATGAAGTAAGTAATAAATAGTCTGTGTTAATGATACCACCATTGGGTGAGTTACAATTCATTTTGTTGTCATTACGTTGAGTTAATAATTTCTTCTAATAATGAAAATTAAGATACTTTTCATTGTTCAGTTTCTTGTTATATTAGTTAAGTACAAAATTACAAACTATTACTATCCTCAACTTTTTACATATATGCAACGTTTTAAGCAATTTTTATTGGCTTGATTGAGTATCAATTTTGATTTGATAATTTTGATTAAGTACAATACTCCTTTATTTTCTAATTTTCTTAAAAATGCCTACTGGAGAAATTACGACGATGTAAAACTTATCGAGCAAACCGCATATTCACTTTAAATAAAAATATAAGTTGTGCTTATAACGTGCAGCATTTTAGCATTTGCCGCCGTTGGGAAATGGTTGCATATGGTCTCATATTTAGTCCACCTTCAACCAAATGATTTCAAGCACACACCCAAAATGTTTCGAGTGGAAACTCGCATCGAAGTCATTGAAGACAGAGATTGCAACTTGTTTGGCAGACACAACCACAATGAACGCTGTTATTAGCGTTAAGCGACAGAAGCTTTTCCACGCCGGAGGCTTCACGAACCAAAACAAAGCAACGTGCGTCTTTTGGTTTTGATTTGGCGTTGTCGCCCATTCCTGCGATACGTGCACCTATTTGGAGGCTGCTCATGAGATTGTACTATTCCAAATATTTTTAGTAGGAGGAAAACACAAAACAACAAGTGCCAATCTTGTGCCGCAATATAGGTTGGACGTTGTTTAAAATTTCGTTGATTCGGTTTTTTGGATAGAAATATAGTAGTATATGGCTTTTGTGAATCACAATTTTCTGTATTAGTGTTTCGTGAAAATATTAGAAATAACAGCATACATCCTCTCTTTGGAGCCATTCCGTTTTATAGCAGCTTTATATGGTATTAGTGACTCGGTTTTCTAAATACTAGGAATGAACTAACGCCAAAAGGGAGCATGCAAGAATTCGATTTATCTCGGCTCATTCATTTGACCGTTTTGAATACTGTGTGGAGTAACTAATGTACAGATTGCCTTAAGTCTATGAATGGAAGAGTCGTTTGAGACATGTTTATGTAAAGTAGATGTTATTACAACAATATTCACATGTAAATTAGAATTGTCACATATAAAATTTTTATCGAAATTGAAAAAATAATTCTAATAAAAATATTTAAAATATTCTTAACGGAATTAAAAATATAATGACAATTTTTAACTATCGGATTATAAATCTGATATATAGACTAAAATTTTTAATTTTTTGATAATGTTATATCATAGACAAAATAGTAAATAGGATGATAATAATAGTGTGAAACCGAAAATTTCATTTGCAAATATTGATGGATTTATTCGAAGTAAATTTAATTTTTACTAAATAATTTTAGCAAATTAATACAGGTATTTACTTTGTCTTGCAAACTCATTGTAAGGTGCACGAAATGCACAGATTGTGAGAACTTGGAATAGAATATACACAAAAAGTTACTTGCAATTGCTTGCAATCTTGCTATTACCTAAGCCCATGCATACTATATATGCTTGCAACTAAACAAAAAGGAACAAAGCAGTGGTAAAGGAACATCTGTTGCTTCTCACGTGGATGTGGTATGCTGCAAAAACAGCTGTTTCATTTCGATGTTGCAATTCTGCAACAGAGGTATTCTTGCACTCTTACAATATTAGTATAGCATTCTTGCATTTCGTGCACCTTGTAATAACTTTGCAAGACAGAATAAAGACCCCTAATATAACAATATGAATATAAAGGATGATGATTATTTAAAGAAAATACTGTAGAGTTGGAATAGAAATGTTTTGCCCAAATTGCATTATTAGTAGGATACTGTTCAGATTCAATTGAAAATAATCTAAACTTTTGTATGGATGTATTAGCTTTGTTTTAAAGTTGGTTACAAAACAAAAAACCGGATTATTAAAATATCAGTCTACCATTTTATTATATTAGGAATGAGATACTTGGTTAATATGATTATCTCTCGCTATGTTAAAGTATTCATCTCAAATATGTTAAGGAGTGTTTTTATAAAAAAAGATTAGGAACGTTTATCCTTAAAATATTTGGAAAAATCCTTTAAGTATAACATAAGTAGTTATGGAAGCAAATCTGCACCACAAAACTAACAATTAAAAAAAGTATTAGCTTTTCAAAATTAGTTTGAAATTTTCCTGGCATTGACTTAATCTACTGTCCTTAAAATGTTCACTTTCTTAACCCTTTCACTTTGAGTTGCAGGTTATTGAGATTGTGGAATATTATAGAAGAATTAAGGTGGCTGCAGGGGGAATAGTGCAGAAAAGACAAAAGAGCAAATTAAAGAAAATGGATTAACGCACAATATAAGAAAAATGTGGAAAATTTGAGCAAACGCGCGTCATCACAGGTAAATTTAGACTAAGTTTTAAGAATATGAAACTTAGGTCAGCTACGAAGCGTCAAAAACAACGGATTATGCTTAGTATATATCATTGGGTATAATGAATGAATAGGAAGGATTCCATTGACCTTTTATTGCCCTTTTCTTAACCCTTTTCGTATTTAGTGTAGTAGGCAGAACATCAAGGCGGTATGTGGGACGATGTACTTGTGGGCTTAAATGCAGTTGCGCGTATGTTTTAACTAGTATTTGGTCTTGTAATATTTAGAAGCATTAATATATGAAGAGTATTTACTAATCCTCTTATTTTCCCAATTGTTTTTGAGCGAAATTTGCAAAAATATTTTGCTAATTCCCGTTTAGCAGTGCATTTTCGTGCTTAATCTATCGATTGAAAACATTTGTAAATGTGTCGATCTTCAGTGAACTAGTAGAATTTTTCGAAGATATAAGAAGGTGACACAGTGACTCAAATTTCATCATTTACAACTCAGTCTGCAAGAAGTAAAGAGTTCGTAATTCGCGCAACTACATATATTTTCATTTGTATTTTTAATATAGTAATTGGAATATAAATTGAAAAATGGCTCCAGTGTTTCAATCAAAATTTTCAATTCGTTCAATATTATCAGACAAAAAGGCCTCTTTGGAAGAAGAAAAAAATAATTGCATGTTACCCACGAGTGAAACCCACACTGGTTCTTTAGATGAGGTATCATCGGATGAATCCACCTCCTCTAGTGGCAAATCAACACCAGATGTGAAACCGACATACACATATAGTGCACTCATCGTGTTGGCCATACGCAACAGCCCCGAGAAACGTTTGACATTGAGCGGAATATGTGAGTGGATAGCAAAAAACTTCCCTTATTTTCAAAAGAACAGAAACGTTTGGCAAAATTCCATACGTCACAATTTAAGCTTGAATCAATGCTTTGTGCGCATACCACGTGCATTAGATGATCCAGGACGCGGTCACTATTGGACATTAGATTCATCCGCTGAGGACTTGACAATTGGAGAAACCACAGGCCGTTTACGACGTCATAGTAGTTCTGCGATGAATCGTACTGCTGCTATGCGATCACGAGCTACTTTGCACTACGGAAATGGTTACGGGCATCCTTATCATCATATTATGAGCAATGGAATACCGATTAATCATCACTATACTCCTAACGCTGTATACTTCCCAACTCCAGACGAAGTTCACTTTATTCGACAGACTGTCGTTCAGAATCAACAAGCCTGGAATAATTACCAACTTCCAGTTCAAAATCGATTTCCAGCACAGTACCCACACTTAGCTCAACAGCAATGTCCACCTGAATACCAAATTGTCGCTCAACACCAACTTCAGGTTCAACAACAACCTCCGATTCCGATTCCAAATCCAATTCCTGCTGAACATCACCTCCACCATCAGCAGTCAATACAGGTTCAGTACCACAATCAACAATTCATAATGCAAAGAGGACTTTCAATGTAATTAATTCTCGTATAAGTACATAATTATACTCGTAATATTTATTAAATTTAGTTAAGTAAAATTTATTATAAAACTAAACTAAAACTTTAAATTGTACTATATTGTAAGCGCAGTAGATTGAAAAGTTTTGTGATTGTACATAAAATGTAAAATAGTTCTCTAATTTTAAAATACAAAAAAAAGTGAAGTATTTTTTGGTTTTATTTGAAAAATTGTACGTAGAGATATATACGTATAGACAAATAGTTCTTCCTAGACACAGTTAGGACACAATTACTTGTGATTTATCGTGCTAAGAAAGTTACTAAGAAAGTATGTTTTAATTTCTCCGACAAGGTTTCCGCAAATTTTGCAATAAGTGTTGAATAAGAAGTGCAATTTCTCTGCGTGGTGTCCTGAAATCAGTGTCCTGAAGAAACTGTAATTAGCCTATATTAGTATGAATTCTTCTATTAATGAGTTCCATGGATCTGGTCTTTTAATATACAAGGCAAGTTGAATACGATGGTTTATATACTGGTTATGAGTGACTTCCACCTATTTTTAACTAACTGTAAAAAGTCGAGAAAGAGACCTTTTGTAATGGTCTGTAGGAAAACATATACCGGTACCCCTAATTAGACGTCAATGGAAGCTTTTTCATTTTATTTTCTTCATATAAGACTTATGTTTGTGAGTTGACTTAATCTGCCGATTTGTGTCTTACTATTTTTAATTTAATTTAAAAACTGCAGTCTTACTCGTATTATGCACCTGAAGAGACTAGCGTACCTTGTGATCAAAAAAGAACTTATTTGTTCTTTTTTTGAATTCCCACGCTTATCAAATCGGTAAATTTTTATTTTCACGCTGGCAACACTATTATATATATTCTGTCAAAGTTTAACGCATATCGTACGATTAGTTTTTGTTTGGCGACAATACAAAGATGTCGAAAAATTTTCGTGTGGCGATTTTTATCTGAAATTCATTCAAAAAAAGCCTCGTTGTGATGTGGTCAAAGAGATGATTTCCAACGCATATATATTATAACTGGTGATGAGACATGGGTCTATGAATTTGACATACCAATTTGGCCACCAAACAACAATCGACCGAATGGTGCTTCGAAGGTGAGCCGAAACTGAAAAGAGAACACCAAAGTCGGTCGAAAATCAAGGTTATGCTGACTGTTTTCTTCGATATTCGTGATGTGGTGCAGTATGCATTCCTTTTGGACGGTCAAATGGTCAAACGGTCAATAAGGAGTATTATTTGGCCGTTAGGCGTCGTTTGCGTGAGGCAATTCGCAAGAAAAGGCCAGATTTATGCAAGGAAAACTCATGGATTTGACACCACGATAACGCACGGGCTCACACAGCGTTGGTTGTGTCGCAGTTTTTGGCCAAAAACACCACCAATATCATCAACCAAGCACCGTACTCTCCAGATATGGAACGTGTGAATTTTTCCTCTTCCCTCGACTCAAATTGCCATTGCGAGGAATGCGTTTTGAAACCATAGAGGCCATAAAAGAGAATTTGCTGCGTGAACTAAAGGCCATACCTTCGGCGGCCTATAAAACTTGTATGGAAAATTAGATCAAGCGTTGGGATGCATGTATTGCCGCAGGAGGAGAGTACTTTGAAGGCGATAATAAGGAAAATTATTAAAAATTAAAATTTTGCGTTTTTTAAACTTCTCGTTCTTTTTTGATCAAAGGGTATATCTGTAATATTGCGAAAAATTCAAGTGCCTATTCCACAGTCAATTTTAGAGGCTTTCGTAAAAATTGAAATACTCGTATCACATTTCGCTCGAAAGCTTACTATATACATAAAGTACGTAAAAAAATTATATATGTAAGAATTAGGAAATATAGTATAAATACTTAAGTATTATAAAGAAAAAGTGTTACAAACTTCTACAACAAAATCCAAATACATTCAAATGATTTAGACTATCTAGAATTAAATTAATTGAAAAAAAGCCATTTAGTAGAGAAGCTTGTTGGCTGGTTTTAAAATTCATAATTGAGTATCGAAATAATGTTGTTTATCTGTAAGACTATTTCTAAGCCAATCTAGACTTATTCAATATTAGTCATTAAAATTTTATAAAAGTTCCATTTATGAGGATTTCATAGTTTCATTGCATCTGGACAAAAGATTATTTTCCAATCTAATTACGGAGTAAATGTGTGTGTATGGAGTGTTGAATGCAATGAAATCTGCAAGGTTCTGTATTATTGTATCTCATTAGGTTCGTTCAAAAAGTTAAACAAAATTATGAATTTGAATAAAGAAATACACAAAATCAGTAAACTAAAAGAATACAACTGAGTTTAAATGTTTTGTCTTAAACAACAACATATATTTATTTAATTTAATATTTATTTTAATAATATTTAAATATGTGCTTCGAATTCAATATATGTTTCGAAAAAAATTAATTTTTGTAATAAAAACTTATTTTAGTTAAAACAAGAAAGTTACTCAATTTTTCATACATAATAAATATTTATTTTTTAGTGAATTGTATTACGAATGTTTTTTGCTCTGTGGTATATATATAAGATATAACTATTATAAAAGTATATTTTTTATTAAAAAATTTTTAAACAATTTTTCAATAATATTAAGATTCCGACCTAAACTTGAAATTATTTTTAAATAGAAATAATTTCGGATATTATAAATTATCAGGTAGGAATATACATGCATTCCTAATCCGCATTAGATGCATGTATATTTGATGGACATATGTTCCGCTTTTGTCATTACCTGCAGCAGTTAAAATAATTTCAACTCACTTGTAATCTATAAATGAAAGGATTGCGCTAATCCTTAGTCCGGGGGACTAAGGAATTCCGCTTACACATTTCTTTTATGTATTATAAAACGATAATATATTATTTATTCTTGCAAACAACTATTTTCTCATATAGAGACCCGTACAGTGCATACAATATACCACCAGCTTCAAGGTAACAACCGTTTGAAATTGGGCTTAATAAATGCTTATGGTGCACGTCACCATCATCGTCTACTGATCATCGTTATTATCGTCATTGTTTCGCCTTTGTCTTTTCTGTACGTCCTTAACATTGGCAACCACAGGCCCAAATATAATTTTCTGTTAGCGGTCAACATCATTTCTGCAATCAATAATGTTGCAACACAAAAAAAGGCAAACTATAATAAAAAAAAAAAACTATAATAAAAAATCCAAAAAAGATTAGTTTAAAGAAATAAAATGCGAAAATAAAAAAATATTTAATCTGATATCGTTGGATCGAAAGGGGCGGTCAATACACGATTTTTGCTATACACTATGATTGTGTGATGCAGTGCGACATGCGACATGCCATGCCATGACAGCAAAATCACCAGCCAAGGATCAATTGCTTTAAGAAAATTACAATGACTTTGGTAGAATGGAAGTCACCGAATTGCAGCGAAAGCAACAATTATAGCCCACAGCGAATGGGAATACAAAGGCCATGTTGATGTGCAAGGAGAAGCATTCGTTGCCGCATGGTTAGCAGTGGGCAATGGGTAATGGGTAATGGGTAATGAGTAGAGCGAATGTGGTTATGGATTTGGATCAAGATAATATGTTGTGTAGAACTATTAAGTATCGAATATAGAACGTGCTTCATTCGAGCAAGTACACTTATAATAAGGAGGCACTATTACTTGGGGGAGTTTTGTTATATAAAATTACTTGTCTTACTAAGAAGATTAGTTTGTGGCTTAGTTAGTTGGTGCTGATCTTAGTGCTGCATTCGCGAGAGTATCGACTGCTGTGACGGAATGCGTAATTATTGCGATTTTCAATAGAATTTTTTAAGTTGAAGCTTTAGCTTATATTGAAGAGTGTCCATAAAAGGAAATTACTGAAATTAAAAACGCACAATAAACGATGAGAAAAGGAATTAAATAGCTGCACATAATTATTTTAAACGCTTTACCAATACCAATAATATAGTTTAGTTACTTAAGAATACAAATTCATAAATTCTTTTGATTATAACAAGTATTGCATTACGTGAGTTTAAGGTAAAATTAAATTTCAAGAAAATGTCAAATTAAAGCTGTTATTACCAATTTTAAATTGTTGACCACATAATCAGTACAATGTAAAAAAAATTTACAAAATACACCAAAAAATTGAGAAAGATAAAAAATAAGTAATCAATTCGCTACCGTCCAATTGCCTCTGAGGTTTGCATAGACGTTCATAATAATTTTGATAGAGCCAAAGTGCAATTGAATGTTATTTTCTCTGGCATATTCGTCTATGGTATCGACAATTGCCATCGATAAAAAATTACAAACCACAGTGCACAAACATACTCACTTGTATGCGCCTATTTATGAAGACGGAGAATATTAAGTGCTCCAAACAAAATTACCAGTGCACAATATCCACCTGCCGTATGCCATGTAATGGGCTCTGCGTCTGTAACCAATATATATGTACACACCCACTCGAGGCACAGCAATCATTTTCAGATTTTTCGTATTTTTGTTACAAATTTTTGCCACATTTTTTGTAGGATTTGGCTCGAGCGCCAATGTTTTCGGTTATTGAGCGATAATTTTGGAGCACCTCACCCTTTTCAGATAACTGCAGCAATCTGCATCGCAGAAATATGTGCGACTACATTTCAATATACATATAACGTAAGCTCCATGCACTACGAGTTTTTTCATGAATATGATGAATCGATTAATACAAATTAAATGCAATGAATCGGTGAGGTTTGGCGAAGTCCGTGCGACATTGCTTTCATAGTCCATACAGCCACCAAGGCAGAAAAAAATTCTGTTTACATATCAACTTTTTTTGCAAAGCATCGTTAAAGTATCTTCTTTCATTTTTTAATGAATCTGTTTTTGTTATGTTTGCAACTTAAAATTTATTGTATATTTTTACAACAATTTTACACGCAATTTTGTATTAATTTTTAAATAAGTAATCCTTTAATCCATCAATATTTACGCATTTATTAAAATATTTTTTATTTAATTACATATTGCATTAAGTGCTATGTAAATATCTGTTTTAAGCGGATTGTGCTTTTAAATGAAATAAACTTTTTTAAATGAAAAACAAAAAAAAAAGCACCGCAGAAGAGAATTAAACAAATCGGATCTCTAAAGATGTTGAAAATAATTTTTAATGATTAATCTAGATACTTATCTAAAGAATTATAGTTTAAATAGTTCTTTTTAACCTGGTTGGGCAGTTAAAGCAAGCAATTAAATTGACGCATACTCGTAGCTGTAGTATAGTATTGTAGGAATTTAATTTTATCAGAAGTATTTGGAGATGTTTATGGCTATATTCCATTCCAATTTTTAACAATCAAATCAATATCTCCTACGCTAACTTTTTTATTTTCAAGCATTAGCTACTTCTGCTAACACATTTCAGTTAATATGATCACGTTAATTAAGAAGTAGTGTCTAGGAATCTAGGGGTTGTACGATGTATATTCAAGTAGCAAAATACTTCAAGTACATCCTAAATATTTAATACTTGGCTACAAAAACATCATAATAATGTTTCAATTTTAGTTTAACGTTTTTATCATTCAACAACAGAAGCAAATAGTACCAGGCCCTGACCGTTGATCATGGCAAGCCCGCCTGGTTCAATCAAATCTTATATAAACTTAGACAAAATTAATACTTAAATTGTATGTTAAATTGTACTCATACTGCAGCGTGGGGATCCGAACTTCTCGACTTTAAATCCATATACTAAGATGTCTCCATCTCGACAGTAGCTTAAACTCTCAACTGTAAGGAGATATGACTTATTATAAACAATATGATTAATTCTTTATCTAATTTTGGTCTTACCAATTCTTTACCTTGATGGTAACAGAAAATATTATGTATTATAAGCATCGACATTTTTCATTGTTACACAATTGTTAGTGAAAGTCTCGTACGTCCGTTAATTCCCTTATATGGTATAATGCTTGTGACAAAACTGCTTACTCTTACTCGTTGCTTAGCCTAATGGAAACTTACTCTTATGAGCCTATTCAGCATGGTCAGGTATAGTGGGAATTTATTTTGACTTACTTATTACATCGCACCTCAGCAATCCACACCAAGTTTGGTTCTGCACATCTCAAATAGGATGAGGAATGTCTTTTGATTAATATTAAGGGTTGTGTAATGCATCAGCACTGTACATTGTATAAATAGTATAGTTCAATTATAGGTTTCAATGTTTTTACAATTAATTTTTTTAAAAGACAAATTATCTTTGTACTAGAAAACTTTTGTTTCATTAGCGCATAATCAACTGTTAATGTATAAAGAAATGATATTTCATTTTTGTATTTATACTAAATGCTGTTGTTCTTAGCTTTTAGAATTCTATCAATCAATATTGTGATTCAAGAGTTTATTTACTTTCTCTAAGCAAAGCATTTTGTACTGATATCTGTTTTTTAAATTCATTTTGGACAATATTTTATTTAGTTTATTTTAGTTAGTAATTTACATCTATACGAATCAAACATTATCTATTGATGAAGTAAGAAATTTATTTTTATTATATTAGTAATTTTGTCAGTGAAACTAATCTCACTTAAGAAATATTATTTCAAAATTAATCCTCTTTTTGTCATTAGTATTCAGCGGAAGATATTACAACAGGAAAGGAGGTTTTACTCACCATGCAATGCCGTGGTTGATTAACGCATACAACAGGGCTGTCCAAAGCACGGCCCGCGGCTAATATTTGTGATGCCCGCGACATGTTTTCAATCTACCATAATTAACATACTCAAACTTTCTTTAGGTGTACTGGTAAAACTACATTATTTTATTTTTATGATATACCAAACAAAAGAAGTTAAATTGATTAAACTAAATTCAACATTATAACTGAATTTTTATTTTTGGCGAAAACAATTATGAACGTATGTATTTGTTTCTGTGGCCATCCAATGTCAAGTGCGCCATTGGATGCACTTGACATAGATCAAGTGGATCAAGTGAATCATGATCAAGTGAATCATGCCAGGGAGAGCATTTTATTAATTAAAAAATAGAAAAATCAAGAAATTATATTTGTTTAAAAAAAACACTTAAATGGAAAGAGTCACATCTATATTACTTCAATATCACTGCAGAAGTATGCTATTGTGAATGCAGGATGTGATTTCAATTTGATTTTATAATGAACCAAGTAAGAGCATTGTTGTTACTCACATGTTTTCTTTTGTAAGATGCGAGTATTTTTTTGCTACTATGAAAGAAAAAATCACGGCTATTATAAATAGCTCTAGTCAAAATTATTCACACAACGGCTGTATATTATATTCTTATATAAGTTAACACCCGTGGCCTTTTGAATCCAGCCCCTCCGCTTGGTTTCATTAACGGCGGAATCATGCGATATTATTCGATCGTCTGATTTCTGCCAAACGGGGCATCAAGTTCTTTTTCTGGAGAGGTTCCGTTTGTCTCGTTCACTTTTACTTGGGCTATCGAAGAAGGCACACACAAAACTAAATTTATTTCAATTATATTATTAACTTATATTGTGTATATATCTTTAAATTATTTTTCTGAGTGTAGATGTTTATATTCTATAGCTTTTAGAATCATTACAGAATTTATTATCATTTTTTCATTTTAGAATATTTAGGTAGAGTTAGGTTAGGTTGAGAAGGCGCATATTGACAGTTATTAGCCCTTCCACTCGGAGGCATATATTGCCCATTGTGATGCCCTCAAAGGTAATGCCGGGAGAGGCGATTAAGTAAGTATCAGAATTAATTCCTCATTCCTCGAATTAATTCCTCATATTTATTTGTGCGTTAAATGCACAATACTCTAGAGAAGTTTAATGTGATCGTCTTTAGATCTACGAATTGATAATTTTTCCACATTTACTTTCACTTTGGTAAATAGACTCTAAAGTACTTGAATGGCGTTCAAAACTTTACTTTAAATTTAACAGCGCTCACAAAATGGAAACGATCTTCATCCGCTTTTAACCATACAAGAACTGTTATTTATGTTAGGTTAATATTGGAGTTTATCTGAGGAATTAAATACCCTATATGTTTAATACGCAAATACAATTTTTTTTAAAGTTTTTCATCTCTGCCAAAAATTCAGTTCCTATTCAGGAGTTCTACTGGATTCATGTTCAACATTGCAATTGGTAGTGACAAGTTTTTTATGGAAAATATAATTTTCAAAAATGTTCCCAAATGTATTCATATTTATTGAAAAAATTGTAATGATCGGCTCAATTATTCCAAGGAACGTCAAACAAGTACATATATATATATATATACTCGTATAATTTTATGTGTATTTATTAGAGTTTTAATAAGAAACACCATCCCGGATGGAGAATTCTCAATTAATTTTGGCACACAAAGTGCAAATTTAAAATCTCTGGAATGTGATAAAACTTGAAGTATTTCGCAATCCACATTTCGAAATTACATGAAAACTGATAGCTTTGCACTGATAATTGCACTGCCGTAATAAATATTGCAGAAAAGGTGAAACGAAACTTCGAAGCATATTGGAAGCGCAGAAATTCAGTATAGAAACTGAAATTCAAGAACACTTTGTGCATCCGGTCATTCCATCAAAGTCAATATATTGCTCACGTGGTTTGCAATTACAAGAGCTGAAACAAAAAGTCAAACAACGAACACAATAAGAATAAGCACCGAGAACCAGAAATTAGATACCTACGAAACCTACGAAACTCGTTGGTGTGTCAGTTGGTGTCTGAAACTGGCAAGTCAAAATATATAAATTCTTAATGAAACTCAAGGTTTAGTTTTCGAAATATTTGGCAAGAGATATTGACGGTATGCCCACCCACAATCAAAGGGCTATGGGGGCGTGTACAGGTGTTGTGAGACGACCAAGTTGCTAGAACAAAAAATTGGATTAAAAAGGTGTACGGGCGCTACTGTGTTGTTGGTGTGTAACTCAAATGCAATCGACCATCAAAAATTGCAATCGCTACACGAGCAGCAACAATGGAACACAGCAACAATAATGACAATAACAACAGCAAACAAAAGCAACAACAATCATGTTACAATAATAATAAAAACGAAATAGAGTAATTTATTTGCTTAGCGTCAAGTTTGGCAATAAATGTGGTTTGACTTTTGTTGTACAGCGTATGTTGTATATTGTAACTGATGTTGTTAGCGTTGTTGTTGGCTGATATGTAATTGCAATTCTAAATGCCTTGCCATTGCAATCAAATACTCATATACACACGAATGCATACACAAACACATTTGAGCATATGAGTTCATATGTGCATGGAGGTTGTTTGTGAACAGATACTGAAATGGAATTCGCAGTGTCCCGGACGCAGTATAGAAGACTGTAATTTACGGCATAAGACAATGGGTTCCGGTTAGCTTGGAGGAGTTTCGGTATGAAAGAAATGTATACATAACAAAATAGAAGCGCATCGGCAGTTTTTGTTTTGTTCCATTTGTACCTGGCAAAAGTTTGTGCGCCGAGATATATGCAACACTAAGCCGCACCACTGTAACCCTTGGGGCATTTCCGTTTTTACACGTTGATGTTATTGTTGTTTAAGTTTTTGTTTTAGTGCGAATATTTTTTGTGACTAACGGTGAGGAGTTGTTATTGATCCTGCTTGGTAAAGTTGTAGATTTCGGATTGTGCCCCGTATTTGGCCTCTATCCAAATGGCTTCAGCAAAGGCTGATTTGTTCTTCTATTGTTCGGTATTGCAGTTTAAGTTTTGTATAAAATGTGTTGCTTTTATCTTTTTTATTTTTGCATTGTGGTCAGGAAGGAAACCAAAGGCACCGGAAGGAAACACTAAAATGTTAGTTTAAAAATATTGCAATTGGTGTAACTTGTGGTTCTTAATATTACGTACTTAATGACGACTTGAAAGATGTTTATAGTATTTGTACGTTTCAGTTTTGGAAAATAAGTTTAAAAGAATATTCTTCAACATTTGTCGAAACATCATAAAGAAATTTGTGACTTTAAAAGTAAAAATTTAAACACAACTAAGCTTTATATTTCTTAAATATATTAGTAATACCTAAAACAAAAGTATAATGAAAATGTTTTCTGAAAGTACTATTCTATATAAATAATCATATAAGCATATAATCATATTTATTAGCATCAACTGATTTGATCGATTTGCATTTTGTACCAAAAAAATTATGCAAACAAACAAACTCAAACAATCTTATTTGCCGTCAAATCAGGCCTTCAAGACTTGTCCCCGTTTGTGAAGGGTCACAGACTTTTTGTCATGATCGCTTGCGTTAGATATTGTCGTATTTAATCCATTGGTTATCACCCGTTAGAATTCATTTCTTTGCGTTTCACTGATTGTGATTCGGTGAATCAAATTTATTTGTGGTCACCAAATGTAGAGTGTCTTTGCGTAGCCTGCTCTTGTAAAATGATTCCTAACTGTTGTGTGGTTATGTCATAATAACTATGATATACCATAACTATCTCCTAGTAGTATTCAAGTCGATCTTGCTCCATCAGTTGCAAATATTTTTCGGCTCAGTGACAGTGACAAAAAACGAAGGTTTTTTAATATCAACCCAATAATAATTTTATGTTTTTATAAGTATTTCGTTAATATTATAATATTGTTAGGAAAGTAGTTTCAGTTTTAATAAAATAAAAGACAATAGTAAATAAATTTTTTTGTAGAATTATATATTGCCCATTCTAGTCTAATACCTATGCTATCCAAGCTGTAAAAGTTTTTAGTGACTTAACGAACTTGTATGGGTCTCACATTAGCTTGGTGGAACATCACACTTTTTGAATTGATCACTTCTAATCTTTTCTGTTTAGATGAATTTCTCAATTTGTTCAACTATCAAGTTGTCCAATTTATTCTTGATTGTATATAAGGAATATATTTTGTATATAAAGTATATAATTCTTTATATATATATCCGGCTTAAATGTTAAATTGAATGTTAAGTTTATTGGAAAAAACGAAATAAGTTTTTGAATATAGGGATAGGGAATGAAGATGAAGATGATAGTAAGAGTGTTCTTCGTATTATTCAATGCTTATATATTCAAAAGAATTGATTTATCTTAGTTTGAAAAAATAAATAATATTACATTTTTTTTAGTATTATTATAAGTATTTTAGAATGTTTTATGAATAATGTATAGTAAATTAATTAAACAATTTTATTGTATTCATTATTACCTCCTTTTTGACAAAAAGGGAGTATTGGATTTAACATATACATATATTATAATTTTCTTTAATTAATGATATTTGTACGAAAAAAATTATTAACAATGATAGGTGAAGACCTCTGATGATTGGTATTGGCAATACTCGAAACAGTTGTATGGTCACCTAAAAATTAAAAATAAAAAAATTTTGTGGTTGCAATGCATTACTGTTTAGAAGATTTCTTTATTAGAACAATAATTTCTATTAAGAAAATAGTAACTTTCGTCTTAATTGATGTTAAAAATCAAATTATTGACGATGAAATAATCATTTATGTAAAATCTATAGAAGTCTATTAAAAATAGCACTATAAACTTTTGTTCTAATCTATCCAGTATGGAATTTTTTGGGCATATAGTTGTTTAAAAAATCCTATTTTTAATGTAAATTTTTACCAGGTGATTAATTAGTGATATTACCCTTGCATTTTAGCGACCAATAACCATCTTGTTTAAAGCTAAATAGAAAGCAAGAATTGTAACTGGCTTAAAGCTACACTTAATTTTTTTACGTTAAAAAGCCAATTATAACTTCAAATGTTATGGAAATGGTGTGTTCAATATTTGAAAAATGATATTTAACAAAATCCCCAGAAATAAGGAGACGACTATACTATACCTATGAAAAGAACTTCTCTTCTGAAAACTTTAATATACTAACTTCCAACAAAGTGAACGGAAGAACAAGGACGTTATGCAATTCCTAAATATGTGTCTTTTGTTCGCTGATATATTAAAATTGAAAAGCGAAGAAGATGGTACTTTAAAGATTTTCATATTATTGAAATCCATGAATTATTACTCATAAGATGACACAATTCATATACAGCATTATACATTCGTATATTTAGAGAGTAATAAAGTAGAATCAATATTTGTAGGCTCAAAACAATATTTTGAAGATACCAGAAATAAAATAACACTCGTTTACATTTCGCTACAAGTAAAATTCAATAGTCAAGGAACAGATATATGGAAGGAATGAACGATGTTTAAGGCTTTTGGTAAGCTGATTATCCTTATTTATCAACGACAAAAGGTTTTTAGGAGCTTACTCTAAAGAGATTTGAATTCAGATTAATCAATAGTTTTTTAACTAGGCACTCCTTCTGTTAACTTTCAAAAAATGTGATTAAAAGGAAGCATTTTGTGGCGAGTAAAAAATTAACTCATCTGATTTTAGGTATGGCATGTTATTATCTAAACTTAATTGAACCAATGAAATTTGAAGTCATAAATTAAAAAATACTATTCAATATATATCTAACTCCTTAATAGTTTTTAATCCGCTTCTACTATGCATTTTTCGTTTATTTCGGCAAAAGATAAGTTTTGAATACTTTTGAATGAAAAATTCTTCCTAAGTTAATTTTCGATTTTAAAGACTGAACAAAATTTTATACTCATAATTGTAGTCTATCTTTCTCTACTACTCGTATAAATTTCTATATTTTGGAGAAAACAACTTCATCAGCATATCATCTATTACATTTTAAAAGATTTTTATTTTTATTTTACAATTTTTAAAATGAAGCCAAGATGGTTAATTTAATTATATTAAAATTATTCTAAGCAATAATAATTTTTAATTTTCTAATGGTTTTTCAACGATGGAAGCGTTGATTCGATATCGATTCCTGTGACAGTGGCGTAACTACAAGGAAGCGACTGGTAGCAACGCTTTCGCGCCCCCGAACTTAGGGGGCCCCATTATAAATTCATGTATTCATTACATTTATTTATAATAAATTCTCAAAAGTAGGACGAAATATTTTTTGTTGGAATAATATATATTTTGGTTTTTGAACACGGTTGCATTTGTAACTTCAAGAAAATCTTCAAAATTTCTTTATGTTGACATTTAAGTGGAGCCAAGAAGAGAAAAGAGCAATACGATCGATATGAAACATTAAAGAAATTACCAAAACTAGACAATTTTCTTGAAATAACTGAAAACAAAAGTGAAGGAGTAAACGATTTAAATGATGCCTTTGCTAATTGTGATACACAGAATAAATTGACACATTGTTCAGATACTGAAACAGACTTCAAACAGACGTTACGAAAATCTTGAAAAGCCTAGTATACCCTTTTTACACATTTTCGTGTAAAGGGTATAAAAAGATATTAGTAAGAGCCCCTTAGTTGGAATTCATTTATGGGCCTAAAAAATGTAGTTACGCCACTGTCCTGTGAGTTGTATTCGTGTTTTCTTTTTCATTAGACATCTTTTCAAATGTTATAACAAATAGTCATCCTAGTCATTTTGTAAGAAAAGAGGTTTAACATATGAGTAAAAGATAGCTCCTTCCAATCGTTTGTTATATTTCAATAAGTGTGCATATGCGATGAGTGAGTGCAATGACCGCGGGGACAGAAAACGCATTGGTGTATTCGATATTGAAATTGTTGATCAAACGGCTGCTTTTTACTGACATGTGAATGTGAATTGAACAAACTTTGGCAAAGGGTAATTTTGCGAAACTAATTTTATTTGCACTTATAATTGTAGTATAAAAATTTACGATACTAATTTAGTTGTTGTTGTCGTCGCTTTGGAATGTTCTGCCGTTACTGTTATCTGGCGCATTTAGTTTAAACGAAGCTTGAACTTTGCAAATTAATGGCATTACACCTAAAAACAAAACGAAAGTAGAGAATAAATTGTGCGAGGTCATGTCGAAAGGAAGTTACAAATTCGCCATATTGCATTTGTGAGGGTAGGTCGTGGCCATGGTATCTCTCAAAGCATGTGGTGTTGTTTTGTGTAACGGAACTAGGGACTTTGTAAAATTTAACAGGCGTAAAAGTGCAAAAGTCATTCTGTATACGAGTATAGCGATATGCACACAACACCCACTGCCCCCTCCCCCATTGGACACTGAAAATGCATATTATTCATGCAACTACAATGCATTGCAATCGCTGCCCATTTTTCACTTTGCGGAACATCGACAATTTTAGTGCAATTTGTACGGAAGTTGGCCATGTTTTAGACACATTTATATTCTTTATTTATCACGTCGCAGGGTAACTAAGTTTCCTCAGCACCCGTTTAATTGCCTTGCAACTTGTTAACAAGCCAAAGTTTCGTTTATTTAACAGGTGCAATTGTTGCCTCTGGGGGTGCAAAACGGAGTTGGGGATTGCCAAACTATTTATCATTAGATAATCAGATTGTGTTTTTTTTTTATGTAGTTTTACTATTCAAAAAACGTATAACTATTTGCATAAACTTTAAGTGTTTAATTAATGAAATTGCTTTCTTATTTATTCTTTATGCTTTTATCCCTTTTATTCTTTTATTTTATACAATATAAAAGTTTGTTATAATATATCTCTTTCATCGACCAAAATAAAACAACGGTTCAAAAATTATTTTTATATATTTATGATGTACTACTCAATAGTGGATCTCTAACAACATATTACAATAGTGATCCAATAAGTGCTACGTGTTTATAAATGCTACAATGATTTATTATATTACGAGTCTCGGTTTATAGTAAGTCTGTTCTTGTAGCAATAATAACATTAATAATGTTTGTTTTAAACTGACTCTGAGTATATGATTTCTCAATAAACTAATGATTTAAAATGAAAAAGTCCAAAGGAGGTATATCCCATAATTTCTGTGCACTGTTCAAATTGGCAACAGCTCCTCCCATAAACAAATTTTGCCATAAGAACGTATAGATTATAGTGCCATCATATTGAAACCATATCTTCATAAGATATACTCACCACATATCTAAACTCACGTATTTTAATTCATGCTTTAAAAACCGGTAATCGGGTCTCTTCAGCTTTTATATTGGTGGTAACTACAATGTCAAACTCATTTTTAATACACTCGGTTCTCTAGACCACAAAAAAAAAAAAACAAATTGTTCATTTTTGTGGTTGCAATACATTTCATAAACATAGTATATTGTAATGTGCTTCAGACTACAATAGCATTCAGAAACAACTTTTTTTGTTGAAAAAACTTTTTTCATTGGGTCTATTTCAAGTTATTCTGAAATTTAACTTCCTTAATGTTTACAAAATATTTAGTAACATGACTCAAGTTTTTAACTGAAATGAATTATATATGTCTTGAAATGCAAGTCTATATAATTACGGGTCTACTTGATTGTTCCCGAGTTTCATCCATTTTTTAGTTCATATCATTAGTTTTTCTCATAATAAAGTAAGTAGATGAGCCTTGCATTCGACATACTTAATTCAAATTGGTCCATTATGATATCACATAACCTAAGTACGACCTCTTAATCAACAAACACTCAAAATGTAGCAGATTTGGTAAAAAAAACGATGACAACACATGAGATGTCCTGCAGCTGGTAATAACGTAATGTTTTCGTTATTATTCACTGGACAGGCACAGAAAAGGTGTTTGATGGCTCAACATCGCAGCTTCTGCAGTTGTCATAAAATGTAATGCAATTTTTTTTTGTATCTACTAGAAAATAACAGAAAAGCTTCTGGGTAGTCATTGGATGTAATATGTACGCTTATTGAATAGTATCCAGTGATGATTATTATAGGAACTAAGATTTCATTTCTTTACATTGAGAGAAACATCTGTGTTTTTTGTGTGTTCCTTTTAGGCCTTTCGCGTAAACACATTGTTTCTTAATTCCATCGTTAACATATTTTGACTAGAAACAATTTCCTTGTATAAGTTGAGGAGTCGGATTTCTATTCTTTAATTATATTACGAATAATATTATGACGAAAAGCTATCGATATGACATATATTCGAATGTAAGCATAATTTGAAAATATAAATGAAACCAAATGACATATTAATTGTCTTTTTTCGTTATCTAAATAGTTTTTAAAAATATGTGATTGCTCTTAAACTATTAAATAATGCGTCTATGGTGTGACTGAAATCCATAGACATAAATGCATGAAATAAATTTTTATTGCCTGGCTGCAAAGTTATTAAATACCAAAAAAGGAAATTATACAAGTTATGACAAATCTTTTTTTTAAGATCCCTCATACGACACTCGAAGAAATATATAACAAAAAATCAGAAAGTAATGGAAAACATTTGGTACATGAAATATTTCCAAAAAGACCACTGAAGTTGGGCACTTGGCAATACTCGAAAGAGCTATATGGTCAGTCAAAAATTCAAATAAAACTAAAAATTAAATTTTGTGCAAAAATCTTCAAATTTAAATTATTTTCATATAATTTTTTATTTCCTTTAACAATTTTTTACTTATTGAATATTAATAAGGATAATGCACTCTACTTGTTAAAAACGTAGAACATTTAAAAATACTTGTCCTATAAACTTACAACTCTGCTTATCTCCTGGTGGAATACTGATCCTACACGATTTCTCTAAGTCTTACACTATTCCCTGTTTCTTTCGTAATTTGATTTCAAAAGTACTGTGCATATACAAGCTCTAGGTCCGCGGTTCTCTGCCATGTCTTAGCTGAAGCTCCAGGTCTGCGATTAGCTTTTGGGTTTTAGCGTAGAAATTGCTTTGTTATACAGGATGCTGGTTTCAGAAACGTATGGCGAATCTACTTCCACTATCTTCTTTTGATTTCAGTGGCAGCTTGTATTTGTTGCGTGCCTTCCCATAGATCGGTATTGAATATACGGACATATTGTTTGTATTACTTTTAATCATTTTTTTATGAATACTTGGCTGCATAGTTGAATAAAAGGTACGTTTTTCCACGTTTCACGTCCGTAGAAAAATGTTTAATTGACTTTCGAGTTAAATATTTGAAGTTTAGTACGGGTACTTATTTGGTTTAATTTCCGCACATTGTTTAACTGTCCAAATGCTGACTTGCCTTTATTTAGCTCAACCGAAACGTTTTCGTCAGCACTACTTTTATCCGTGATGATACTACAAAGATATGTAAATAATTTTACGTGCTAACTGCGGCATTGCCAATTCTGATGGATGGAGTATCTGGGATACTGTAGTGCTGCGGTTATACTGCATTACGTTTGTGTTTTCATGGCTTATATACAGGCCGGCATTGTCCTATGAAGTCACTAATTTTAACAATTTACTTATGTACTCTCTTGCATTAATTACATTGAATCGATCTATAAGAATAACAGTATCATGTCTTATATCCTAACATTATCCTTATAAACTCATCAAAAGTTGCTCCACTATTCTATTACTGCATATACATAGTTCGCTGATAAATAACTTTTTAAAATTGATATAAAATTTTGCAATAACATCTTCATTTGATTTATTGAGTGAACATTTAATATCTGTCAGCAAATTTGTCAAAAATCAAATTTAAGGTTTTGCAGTATGAAATTGCCAATATACATACATTTTTTTAATTTATTCATATATATCTTATACCATATTTTCGACATCTTCGTGTTTATGACTTAAAAATAGTTCAGGGGCTAAATTCACAATCTTTGTTTTCTTATTTCTCCAGCAAAAACTATTTGTTTTCATATCGCGGTGACCTTTGAGTTTCGAATAATTTTGTTAATCAATCGAACATCAATAACCAATTCAAGACATTATACTCATATCGAAGGAAAAAAATTGCAATCATAATAAATTGCATAATAATGGTAACATCGCATCTCATTTGAATCGCGCAGGTGTGGCAGCTCTGTAATATTATCATTAGCCGTGTAGCGCGGACTTATTAGGCGCAACGCAAAGTAGTCAATTTGTAGTTTTTCGCAAATTTTTTTATCTTTCCATAAAATAACACCGCGAGGCAGAAAGGCGTTGCCAGTACAAAACTTTATTTGTCTTGCATTGCTGAAACAATTCGATTTCGTATTGAAGAAAAAACTTGATATTGTTCCAAATGCTATGAACCAATTTCAATTGAATGTGGCTATTGTTGATTTACTTTTAATATCTTTCATCTGAAATTTTTGACATTTAAGTTGATACCCGCATCTAAAATCATGTTATAAATTTATAACTGCGTAAAAGATACAATTTCTGTATTCACTTCCCGAGTGAATCTATGAATTGATTTATATAATATCAAAAAATATCATCATGATCATCTGCACCGAGTTTTTAAGAAATTATTTAAGTAAGTAAAATGCCTATAAGAATACGCTAAGCAGAAAGTAAATTTTATTAACCCGAAACCAGTCACTTCTGGTAATATAGAGTGGATATCAGCAGTGCCGACTTTAGCACCATGCTCGAGTAGCTAGTATGCCCCGAGCCCTATAAAATACCATGTGGAAAAAAGAAAAACACGGTAAGAACGGTGAAAAATACAAATAAAATTTTCAAAAGAAAAAAAAAACTAAAGAATCTAGAATATCAGATTTTAGTATTCTAGACTCTTTGAATGCTTAAGAAACTATGTTATAGATTTTTATATATTGTTAAAAATATAAATAGATGAAGATATATATGGTATACTGTACTGATAATTATTATAAACAAATTATATCTATTTTCATTATTTCTATTTCTATTTTCAAAATTCTTAGTTATAATCGAAGTCAATGTTTTCGTAAATATCGTTTTCAATTAAAAAGTTCGTCAATCTGATTTGAAATTCCGATATCTGTTGATACCAGATAAGTTTTTACCAGTTTTGACTTTTAATAACTCCGTTCTACATTAGCTACTCTAATAAGCTTAATGTTCAAGGTATTATCCATACATTTGGATATATTATTTGAATGCTACGAAGTTATGGGAATTTATAGGAATTACTGAGCTTTTATTAGAATTATATTTTCGACTTGGGTCCAGCACTCAATTCGAACTTCAGTTCTTTCGCAATTTATGCATTTGTTTTTTGATACGATCTTTTATGAAGTTTAAGATGTGATATCGTAGTCGTCTGTCAAAAAGATTATTTTGGGCAAAAAAGATCATCACATAGCTTCCTGTCATCTGTATAAGATTTCGAATCTACAATTAGTTTTATTTGGAGATTACTAAGAGTTTAAAGTTAAAAGGCTTAATACGACTTTTTTCGGCTATTTTTACGGGCTTTATACTATTTTTACAAGTCGGATCCGGCTCTTTTTCATTATTACCTCTGTGGACGGCAAAAATATATTATTGGATCAATTGAAGATTATGATTACTTTAAACCGGAAAATGGTAACATATGTTTCTTTAGAAAGATTAGAATAATCATTAAAATTAAAAGTAACAAAAAATTTTAAAACTCCTTTTATTATTACACGCATAAATTTATAACCTAACTCATATGATCGTAAGAAAACACTAAATATCAGAATGGTGTGCTATCCTTACAAAAAATTTTTAAAAGAGATTTTTTTGGCGCTTATAATAATAATTTTCGACACGTAATTAGATGTAGGGGGGAAATTACTTAAGGATGTGTGGAATAAATTAATTGAAAAAGCCAAAATAATTAACTGAACCGGTTAGAGTTAGAAGGTGCACGTTTTATAGCTACTCGGCATGAACGACCAAATCTCGCTCACTAATCCAGTCGAGGCTTAATCGGTAAAACAGAAAAAAAAAACAGGGGACTAATCTTTTTCATAGACAATGTTGTTGGGATTAAAACAACAACAATACCAATATAGCGATGGTATATTGTGTTATAGAAGTATGTCTCTATATTTAACCTATTTGTTGTTGAACATCACAGGTTTTGAAATTTGTAGACGCCAGCTTTATTTGCTATTGCTGTTAATGTATAAAGATTTTATGCTAGTCTAGGAGTCTGTGCACTTATTCTATCTCGTTATGGTTTCAAGGTGACCGAATATGTTTACGTATTCATTTTCCATCCAATGTTTCTTTTTATTCCCATTAGTTTAGATGTTTGGAGTGTTACTGGCACTTTATTGTAATTTCCACTGGAGATCTAAAGAAGTTCTATTTTTTCAGTCTTTAAATATAGTGCATGTGTATTTCAATAAATACTAATTATAGATGTAAATCTGTATAAATCCTTTGAGTTCATAAAAATATCTTCATTTCTTGCATTCAATAGGCTCACCAAGAATGTAGAACAAAAACTATTATTAAGTAAATAATATACAATGATTTTTAATTATTATTTCATAAATTATTTTATTTTCTATGATTTTCTTACATTTAAAATTATGTTTATAAATATTTAACTAGATTTTATTATAATAATCTTCAGATAGTTTTGTTTAAAATTTCGATTCGTTAAATTAATAATAGCTACGCACTAGTAAAATTTTCATATATCGTAAATATTTTACATAGAAAAGCTAAATGTTTAATTTAAATTATAATAAATTAAATTATGATGAATGAGGTCAAAATTCTTAAATTATAAACAGATATGCCTACGCTTTAACAATTATACGCATTTTTCATAATTTTTTGAAAATCGTTGTTTTGGGAACAAAATCTAAAATTCTTTAGGAAAGTTTTGAACTTTGAGTAACGCAAGAGGATTCGTTCAATTTAATTGATTTAACATAATAACCCGAAAGTGTTTATATGCGCAATAGATTACTTAAGAATTCTTTAACAATTGTAATTATTTATCAATAAACAAATTTGAGTATTTTGTGATTTGCTAATACTTGTTGTTTCTGGATCGTTATCACTAATTTACATGTTTCGTACTTCGCCACGAGTGCCTTTAATCGCTGGAGTTATTATGTTATTAACTTTAACTACTAATTTCTTTAAATTACTAGCAATACAACGTAATAATTATTTTTATTCTCTACTAATTTTACATAAAATAATTTAATGAGCGAGTGTGTGTTTATGTTCAATGAATTCTGGCCAACGCTATTCCTTCAGCTTTCATTATTGCACGTTTAGTACCAGTTTAGAGGCTGAAAGTTCATGAAGATCCACGCATGCGTGGTCTTCGTGCTGTTGCCACCTCTCTTTTACGGTCATTGCCTAAATGCCATCACTTCAGCATAGTGGCTTTCATAGGGTCATGAAATGCGGTCAGGTGTGTGTCTCTGGTGGTGGAGGTTTGGATTGCCAAATTGATGTGGAAGTGAGCTTGATTTTTCAATGGATGCCGTTGGAGACCCAGTATGTATTTCATTTTCTGGTGAAGCGTGTCGAGAATAAATGGGAGATAGTTTCTGCAAAGATGGGCCTCCTAATGAAGTATTACTTGGCGATCTTGTCGTAATAGGTGGTGTTAATGAGCGCGGGGAGTGTGAATCAGTAGACGAACGTCGACAGAATGGGTTTAAACCATTAAATGGTGAGGCAAGTATATGTGATGCGAGATGGGGAAACCCCGGAAGACCAGTTAAACCTGGAAAAAGAAGTGAATTGCCAGGATGATTTAGCAACAAACGTGGATCACTAATGAACGTTTCAGGAAACGTATGTGCATGTCCAGAATGTGGTACATTTGGGAAATGTTGCTTCAGTGATTCAAAATTCAGTGGTGGTAAGCTGTGTGAACTGGCGTACAAACGTGCCAGGAATTCGGCTTGTATAGTGTTAGATAAGACACTAGGAGCACTTTGCGAGTTTTGATTTTTGTTATTGTTTGCGTTTATTGGTTCGGGAAGCGGATCTAAATGATGATTATCACTAGTGGATAGCAGTTTTCTATGAAGATTTAAATTTGAACTGTGGCGATCTCTGCTTCTCTTTGAAGGAAATGCGGCATTGCAGCCATCTATATTGCACTTGTGATGTAGCTTAAGATGTACATTCTGATAATGAGTTTTAAGATGGAAGTGGTTTTGAAATATCTCGCCACATGCTGTGCATTTGAGTGGGTTATCCTTATCAATTGGCACTTCGGCTTCTTCTGGTATATAGTCTCCATTATGTTCATCACTGGAGATGTTTTGTGCACCATCTCTTGTAGGTGAGGTTACAGCCTCATGTCGCTTTGCGGTAAGATTTTCTGGTAGTATATTGTTATTGATGTTGATTTGACATTTCGGCTCTTGATTTGATATGTTAAGTTTTCCGTCGTCTTCCAGAATTTCTTTTTTAATGCGTAGATAGCGGTTTTCGTCTTCATCTTCTATTTTATTTAAAGGTGGTGGTGTCATCGGTAGTTCTTCAGTGGGTTCTTGTTTAATTGGTAGTGTCAAACTATTTTCTCTTTTGAGCATCTCAGTTTGGTTGTCAACATCAGTCTGTACAGCTTTTTTATGCGCTGAAGAAAGATCAAGTGAATATTCTTGCGGTTTATAAGTACTTTCCTGATTTGATTCGGCTTGTTCCCTGTATTCTTCTATTGGTTCAGATTTAACAGGTGTACTAGATTGCAGGGATGGTTTAGTAGTTGTTAGCTCATTTGTAGCAGTTGATGGAGTTAATGGTGGTGAAGGAAGCACCTTAGTACTTTCACTTACGTTAGAATCGCTTGCAGGTACCGGGCTTTCAGACGTTCGTACCCTTTTCGTCAAGTCTAGTGAATTTGCATTACTTTCGGCCATTGTTCTACTTTCTTTAGCATCCGCAATTGATTCTTCTGTCGTTGTTTTCATCGATAAGTCAGCCGCAACGTCAAAATCAATAGAGTTATCACAGGAATTTTCTTCTGATTGCACAGCGCATCGAACAGGATTCTGATTTTTTCGTTTGCGTTTATTTGATGTAGAACTGTAATTATTCGATGTGCCACTACAGCCATTACTGTGACCCGCTGTACCTTCGTAGTCTTCCCGCACACTATACGAATCCGCCACACTTAATGAATCATCATTACTATCATTGCTTTGGCGATCTGTATTACCATCATCGTCGCACTCATCTACTTTAGTGCAGATTTTTTCTTTGGTCTGACTAAATTCAGTCATTATTGCTGTGGTATTATCCACATCACGGCTATTTTCGCCTACGGTTGAGGTTCCGTCTCCGCAACCATCGGTATTATAATCCTCGGAATTAGTCTTATCTAGCATACTATCGCCTTCATCACCCACAACTACAATACCTTCGCCATCTTCATCGTCGTCGTCGTCATCATCATCTCCTATATGTATGCCTCCGTCTAATATACCATCATCATCATCCTCCTCTCCAGTACCATCACTGCCTTGCATATGACGTCCATGGGAGTCATATCGACTTAACATGCTACTGTCCATATATGAGCGGTGCATGAATTCTTGGCCATGTTTGAGTTCCATTCCTTGCATAGAATGATGTCGCATATCAGGTGGAGGTGTAAGTAATGGGAAACTACCAAATGGATTAAGACCGGCCATTAAACCATTTGGCGGTTGTAAAAGCAATGGATGCGGTTGCGCACTACGTCCATCGTGTGGAGAAATCTTTCTACGTAAATGAGGAGAATGTAACTTTGGGTTAGGATTCGCGCTGTGTCTATTGCGTGAACGTCTTGAACTAAACATCATACTACAGCCATCTACGGTGCACTTGTGCATTTCTCGCAAATGTACTGCTGAAAAATGTATCTTTAGAGCGCCTTTATCACAAAATGTTTTAAGACAAACATTGCATTGCACTCGTTTTTTACCCGTTACAGGATTGATGAACTGAGTGCCGAGATTTGCGGGTAGTGAACCCCACTGACGTTTTCCTGGTGAATGTGTTTTTCGACCTGGTCGTAGACCACTTGAAGCAGATATTCTGGATAATCGTTGAGACTGCGGTGAGGACTGCTCATGATGAATTGTTCGTTGATTTGATTCATGTTGCTGACTTTGGTATGAATTCGAGCTAGAAGCTCCGGAAGAAGCAGATGACGAAGACGATGAATGTTGATTAATTGGATGAGCTGGAGAGCGTGTATTTGATGAGCCATGGCTTAGGCTTATTGGTTCCAGATGCTGGGAAGATTTTGATTGGATTTTTTCAATATCTGGCGATTTTGAACGCAGATGATGCTTGCCAAGACTTAAACTGGAGTTCATTGCAGGAAAATGAGAAGCAATTAAGCTTTGCGGCATTGGGTTACCTGTCGCTGCTGCTGCCACGGCAATAGCGGCTACCTGATTGCTAGTCAGACCCTGTGGCAAATTTGAGACACCATTTCCAGTAGGTGAAGCAGTAGGTGGCCCATGTGGTAGAGGTGGAGGTGGTGGTAAATGGAATGGCAGTGGATGACCTGACATTGCCATTGCATTAAAAAACTGATTACTTTGTGCAGCCGCTGCTGTAGCCGCTGCAACAGCAGCGTTCTTTTCTGCTGGTGTGGTAGCCTCATTAATACGACGTCGCGCCTGAGCTAATGCAATAGCTTGTTGTGCTGCTTGGTGTTGCAGATGTTGATGATGAGCAATTTCATTTGGACTCAAACGTGCTGGTGGAAGCGGTGGAAAGGCACCTAAAGTTGCTGTGTTTATTTTACGAAAGTCAAAAGGTTGCATATTTTGTAAATGACTAAGTGGATTTGGCGTTGCATTGCTAGAAGTGGTGGAGGCTTGAGCATTACTGTTAGAAGCTACCGATGCAATTGCTAAGCTTGCTGCTGGCGAGTGCTGACTTACAGATGAGGAAGGTGGCGGCAAGCTACATGAAGGTGAGGCTGGATTACGAAAAAAATTATTTAAGTGATTTGTCGACGTTAGTCCACTACCGGCTGCTGCAGCTGCTGAAAGCTTTTGATGCAGTTGTGACTGAAATTGCATTTGTGCATGCGCTAGTGAACTGAAATGCATATTCATTGGATGAGCTGCAGCACGTGGTGGCGATGGACGACGACTTGGTGACATTACCATCGGAGTAACAGTTGTGGAAAGCGAGTTATTCCTGCCAGATAGATCGTGTTCAATGCTCGTGCGACGCGAAATGTTTCGCTCGTAGTTATAGGCGAGTGCAGCTTGAGCTTGAGCGTGAGCGTGTGCTTTCTTTAAGTATTCTAACTCTAAATCTTGCAAATGATTGTGCTGCAAAGTGTGTAAAGGTGGTGGCGGCAATGGTGGTGGTGGATGATGTGAATGAGGATGTTGTGCTGGATGTCGCTGCTGGAATCCGTTGCTAGGTTTTTCCTGATTAATATTCATTAAGCCGCTCGTTTATCTGTGTTTGCCGTTGCTTTTGTTATGTTGTAGACTAGAAACGTGTGAAGTTTGTGTTCGAATTGAAAATTCTGTCTCTGCGTTAATTCATTTGTCCGCGTGTGTAGAACCAGCATTTCGACAGACGCATGTGATTTATTATTTTTCACGTAAGTTAAACTGAAAGAAAAGAAAACACGAATTTAGATTTCAATAAATAAATTTAAAATATGTGTTTTTGTGCTGTTAAACAAGAGTAAAAATAAAAACTTTTATCTGCAAATATTTCTTACTGGTAACCCTTGTCATTAGTCAAAAATGAGAGCATCGAAATAAGCGAAAGACAAATATTTTGTACAAGGATCATTATTCCAAGAATCGATGTTGGCATTTGTTAGACGGAGTAAATTTCTTTTACTCATTTTTGGCTAGAATATTTTATTTGTCCGCTGGTAGTGACAGTTTAGTGCCATCCTGCATGTGGCCCTCGTCAAGCTATGTGTTGCGGATAACGCGATATGACAATGTAAACGCTTCATTTTTTCAAGCGTTTAAACAAATAACTTGTTGTAGCACATATGATGGCTACTTGATGATACCCTCACTGCCGGACAATGCGTATTTTGAATCACGCATGAAGTGTTGTACTTAGAATATCAAGAGAAAAAATAAAAAGTATAAAAGCGAAAAAATACGACTATACGAACCCGTACGGTGGAATAATGATAACCTACACTTCAGTCAGTCTAGCAAGTTGTCAATATGTACAGCATTGTTGGTTTCTTGTTGGCTGTAGGTGCCGTTGCCTGTTTATTTGCTTTTGTGGTCTCCAGTCATGTCTTTGAGTGGCTGAAGCTGTGCATGTATTAACGTGTTGCTCTGTATTCAGTCAAGTGGTCATGAGCCACACTAGTCAAGTTGTCTGCGAGGAGACCGTCTGTCAGTTGTCGCTTGACGTTTGCGGGCATGTCGTCGTGCTTGGCATACCTTGGGTGCTGTTAACTTATGGCGATTACACTTCGTTTGTGTTTTTCATCAGCAAGTAAAGTGCCCATTCAGAAATTGTCACATCATTATTGTTATTTTTTTCAAGTTGTTTCATATGTACTAGTTCCTAAACTGACGTCTTCTGTGTCTTCTTTAAGAGCATTTTGTGCGCTCATTATTTTCTTTCGATTTGGGAGGTCTCTTAAGGTGTTTTCCGTGAAATTGCTTGAGATACTTCAGTTGACAATACTTGAGAGTCTATTTAGTTTTTTATTGTTTTTTTAATATTCGAATTGAGTATTGTATTTACATATACAGAATATTTCTAACCTGAACGAGTTTAATCGCAATTGGAAACAATTTTAGTAATTAGAGGATTAGTAGAGGATAGTAGAGGATTGAATTAATGTAAGTTTTGAAAATGACACAGAAACAATTGGTATATTTGTTTGAAATTAGTTAAAAATATTTTGTTTAGACTTTTTCCTGATTTTACACTGAAATTCTTAAGATACTAGCAATTTTCGTCTAGTCTATTTAGATTGTGAGAAAGATGAATAAAATAATGGTTGTAGCATTTTCGACAAGTACATATGCTTAGATTTGAACAAAGCTGCTATACAAACCAATGGTTTTAATATGGTTCATGATCCTGTAAGAAAATCTCTGAAGTCTTCAGTTGTTATTTAACTAAAGTTTGTTATTGGTCAAGTGAAATTAATTAATCCTTGAATTTTCTCCTTCGCAATTATTTTAATAGAGATAAATAAACTAATGTCATTTTAATTGAAAAATTTTTCTGATTTCTGTAAATCTCTGTAATTTAGTGTTAAATATGTTCCAAATTTCTGCAAGGTTTTAATATATATTTTTACTTCCGAAGTTTGCTTATATTTCATACTTTTTATTTAATACATTTTCTTATTCTTAATAAAACGAAAATAGTACTGTAAACAGTATAATTGCAATGAAATTATATCTGACATTACACAGAATCAAATTTAACAAAATGATATGCATATTTCGCACATCCATATTTCGAAGTAACATTTTGCAAAGAAAACGTTCGTCTTATGAAGACTTCGAGTTAAAGAATTTTTTTATTTTTTTTTTTAATTTGAAATAAATTAGATTATATTTTAAGATGGTTATTTATTTATTTGAAATCAAATACAACATCGAAGTTATAGTGCAGTAAAATATTTAGAAATTAGTGTTTGAGATTTTAATTTTTTTTTCTTATTTTCAGTAAAAAGAGATTTCAATTTATTTCAAGCCTTATACTGATCATCAGTTGTAGTATCATTTGTTTGCAAATAAATAATCAAAATTTTGAATGACTCTTCTACCTCATTCTTGGAACAATTTCATTGATGAACAATTTCATTGGTTGGAAAAAGGGACTTCCCCTAACACCAAAATGGATTCATACTTAAAACAAAAATTCAACTTATTCACATATTCACATATTGACACTTGACTATATTTTTATTTGAGATATGAAGAAATTCGAGTTATGGAAACCTTTAGAAATTCTCTAAAACCCTGTTGCACTCTTTTGAGTTCGACTTATAGAAAATTTGAGTTATAGAAGTCCGAGTTATGGAAGTTTGACCGTATTTCAAATACCACGTGAAGTAATCATTAGTATCTGATCAGTAATTTTATGAAGCTATGACAGAGCTAATGATTTCAATATAAATAAAAAAATTTAAAATTCTCGAATCCGAAATTCAAAAAAAAAATGTTCTTATCTAAACAAACTATTTGCACATGGCTACGTGAAAAGGTGTTCACATAGCTATGAAATACCCGTACTGGAGCCTTCCCGAATACCAAAATGCAATATAAGCTTTTTTCCAAGTTGTGAGAAACGCAATAGAATATTTTCACAAAAAAATGGCAGTAAAAAGCAACGGATAAAACGAAATATGAAATAAATCAGTCAAAAAGTAAATTTTTTCAGATACGAACTGATCGGAGCTTAAAAAAATTCGCAATGACGTATTTCGTGCTATAAAAAATGTCATTTTGACACTTTGACATGCCAATAAATTGTGACAGCAATTTAATTGTCAGTCAAGCTCCCATGTACGATCGCAAGAGTTTGTTTGTATATAGAAACGTATGTGTGCATAGCCGAATTATGGTCAGATATGTGAGTGCGGTCTGTGTGCGGTGTGTGTGTGCTGCAGCGGTAAAACGTTAATGCTTTGATTGCGGTAAGTATTGACAAGGTATCAGCTTTGAGTTATTAACGTGCACACACTTGCCTGCTTGCATGCGCGTCTGTGTGTGCTTTGTGTGCAAAAGCAAGTTTAATGCGATTTAAAAAATTTAAATGGCAACTTAAAAATGTCATGACTTTGCTACATCGTCACATTGATTTGACGTCTAAGAAAATATAAAATATACGAGCCAAAAAAAATAACGAAAAAAAATTGAAAAATATGGCATGCCTTTGTGCTTTTAGAGTAAAAACTCGGCTTTGCGTCTGTCACTCACTCATTCACTCATTCACTCGGTCGATCGTGTCAGTATCAGTGTAGAATTGAACATGGCGGCTTAAAGTGTTTTTCTTTTATAATAGTTTTAAACAAAAAAATCAAATAAATTTGTTTTGTATTTACATTTTTTTCAGAATAATACATAAATGGATTTCTTCGTCTTATTTCCACTTTTAATTTTTTAACAATTCAACAAAACATTCAGTAAAAACTTGTAATTTCGGCAGAGTCGTTTAGTTCTTCTCTGCGGGCTTAGAACCAAAAGCAAAATAGTTCTAGTTCAAGCTGAACTAGAATATATATATATTATATATATATTGTATTATGTAGTTCTGAAAGGCTTCGATACGTATGAGTCATTTATTGCAATTATAACAGGTTGCATGCGAGTTGTTTGCAAATACTTGAAGTTCGAAATTGCATTCAGAAGTCTACTTTTTTCAAAAATCTACTTAGTTATGTACTCTGCCAATAACAGTCAAATTAAGAAATGACCATAATTTCATAGAATAATTTATACACAGCACATCGCTAGATAAGTTTCGAGATTAATCTATCTGTCTATCTCATACAAAATACATATATTGAGAAGACGTCTTTCAAATGATATGTATCCAAATTTCATGATATTTTGACCACTACTAATGAGTAGTTCTAGCTACTTATAGTGATTGCAGAATATTCTTATTCTTATGTCTAGTATTCTTATGTTAATTCCGCACAATTTTCTGATTACAAAAACAACCAGGTAAACATAGTATTGGCTTCAAAGGTCTTAGGTATGTCGACTTTACGCTCCAAATTTTATTATTTGTGTATAGTTTTCTGAATTTGAATTTGTCTTACAGACATCGCTGATAGTAAACGTTATGGATGGCTGAATTCGGTGGTTACTTCAGAATCTGTTGCATTCAGACCCTGAAATATGGTGACTTGGGTGTTATATTAAAGATACCAGAATAGAGCTTGTTATGTTTTATGATGTGAAGCATGTGTTCAAAATAATAGACTAATTTGCTCATAGTGAACCAAATACCAAATAATCCGTTACTGGTTCCAAGTGCTTTTTGAGAATATTGAGATACAATAAAATGGACTTTCGCCAACAATATATAACAATCGATGAAACATGCATCCACCACTACATATCGTAACCTAAACTATAGTCAGCAGAGTTACATCTATACTTCAGGATCCGGTTGATATGGCATGTGTATTCATGGACTATCTTGAGAAGAAAACAATCATTAGTGAAAAATTTTGCAAAAAAAAATGGCATTGTGGAAAAAAAAACTCTTGAATTGAAAGATGAAAAAGAAATGTCTGTGATAACTATTAAATAGTAAGATTTGCTGTTTTTTATGGTTTTAAAATTGTATTTGTGTTTATTTTTGATACATTATTTTATATGTTCATATTATAAACATATTATATTATACGTTTGTCAATATTGCTTTCCAATTAAATTAAAACTGAGTAATTATAGAGTTAGATATATTTTAAGTTGAAATACCTTTGTTTATTATTTGTAATAAAATATATAATACTTCATTTATATTCAATTGCAGTTATTGCCTTTGTTTAAATATTGTCTGAATGCTTAATTGCCATTTAGTATTACGCTTCGGCCATTCCCCTATTAATAAACATTTTCCTATTAATTAAATTAGTCATACCCTGTTTATACTTTATTTAAAAAAGTGCTCATAAAAACAATTTTATAAATTTTACTTGCATAATTTTAAGATACGAACAATACCTATGGAAATCGCCACAAACCCATGGGTTTTTATGGATATGGAAGCTATTGCGAGGCATATATCTATTGCAAAACATTTATGATGATATATGATGTTTTTAATGCTTTTGCGGTAACATTTAGAAAGTTTAGGATTTATCTTACAAATTTGGAGTTGATAACAAAAAATCGATTTTCTACTGTATTTTTGTTAATTTCCGTCATATAAAGTACTTATACAACACAAGAACAATCAAACTTTAAATATCGTCTCAAAGTGTAGTTCTATAATTGAAGTTTCTATAATTGCTTTTATTGACAGCAATTTTTTAATTATTCTGCTACTGCGGCTAATAACAGTGCATTATAAAGTTATTTTAAATTTAATGACATGTGTCATTCCTTGTAATTATCGCACAAACTGCTTTGATTTTAAAATTTTTTTAATTCAACCACATTGTAAATATGCATATCTAACTAAAAAATAAACTAATTTTATTTTAAACAATTTAATTGCTTTCCATTTAAGTAAATAAACTTTAAAACATATATTGAATTTATATCCATAATAAATTGTCTTTGGCCTAGTGGGATCTGTAATACAGATAGCTATATAATAAATAACTATATTACCTTCGGCTTATATATCTATATATATTGAGAAATATAATCACAATTCGCCAATCGTGCTGTCCTTTCAACTATTAGCCGATTTCTTCTTCCAGGATTCACAATATGTAGACAAAATGTTGTTTAGGTCTCTTTCAGTATTATCTAAGATCTATTACCATCTACTTTGAAAACTACTGAATTGAAGAATAAGTGTAGAGTATTTTTTAAATTTGAAATACAATTTGAATTTGGGATTTGAAATTAAAAAAAAATTAACACTATTTGGGGTATAAATAAAACATTTTTTAATTCAATAGATCATTTGATCGATAAAAAATGAATTTAGTGAATTAGTTATTAGGGACATTTTATGTAGAGTGTCATGGATTCGTCAAAATTGTCTCTTTTGGGCTTTGACGAAAATGCATGTTATGCAGAGTGTCACAGAAATTGTAATAATTTGCTTCAAAAAGACACTAACATTTATTAGAAAATAACACTGTTTTGCCTAAGTGACGAGTCACAGATAGCTTCGGCTCTCATGTGTCCTGGTTCGGATGTCATTAACTGATTTTTTGGATTATTAAAGAAGTTCGGTCCAGTGGGTTAAACTTTTTAGAATGCATTAGCAGCCAATTAATTATTTTTTATTCGTTTTTACTACAAATTTTGATCATTTTTGTTGTGTTAAAATAGCTACTGAGACTAATTTGTACCTTATGATGTAAGATTCTATTAAGAGTTCTAATTAAATATACATAAATAAATAATAAATGACGTTGCTAAACAATATTTAATGAAAATATAGTGTTAATGGATTTATTGTCATCTGCTTGGGTGCAGTTGAATTGAGGAAAATTACGTGTTGAAAGTCAATCCAGCACAAAATATATCATGGTGTTTTTTATACTCGTATGATAAATAATACTTTCCTGTCCTGATATTGTACTAATATTCTCTAAGTGAATCAATGAATTTTTTCAATGTACACATTTCTTATAATTTATTTTAAAAAACTACTACTGCAGACTACTGCAGACTACATGACTAATTGCAGGTCTGATAAATAACTTAGGAACATTTAAAGAATAAGTCTTTTTTTCTAATAATTTATAAATTGGTGTATTTATATAATTAAAAACGGATACAAATATTAATGAACATATATTTCATTTTTATTATTTTGATAAATTATAAACAGTGAAAGATCAAAAAGCAAATCTACTTATTTGCAGCATTGCAAAGTTATTTTGCAGGCGTGGGGATTGAACCCTAAGAAAGAGAGAAGGCTGAGTTCAAGATAATGCTACTATAAATGCAGTCCACTCCTATAGCTTTGAGAAATTTGAGATGTTTATATTCATGCGAGTTTAAAATTTGATTAAATGTAATCGCCTACATTAAGTAGGCTTCGAAAATTTGATTTTGTACGATATTTTTTAGTTAGTTATATTTTGTTGATGCAACTACATATTATTATGTTGAGGCTAGTTGAGTCAGTGCACTTGAGCACTTTTACTCTCTATTAACGACGAGGTTTCTTCATATATATATATATATATTAAGTTAAAAAATTGAATTGAATAAGAAATGTATGACATGGTTCCGGCCGTCTGTCGGTTGTTGATTATTTGTTTATATGAGAGGTAAAGTTTATATTGAATTAAAATATGCAATCAATTAATTGAATCATAACTTTAAATTGCAGTTAATTGCAGCCCTGCACAATGGCATATATTAATTAAAATGTTGATGAGTTTTCATTGAGAGGAAATATAATATATATGATCTAAAGTTATTCAACAGATTTACAAACATATAGTAACAATATCATAGATATCAACTTTTGATAATGGAGTCACAGTAATCTCAAAGCGATGAGCATATCGCTTTATAAGAAAAAATTTGAAAATATTTATCATTCAACTTGATCTCTTGTTAATCTATGCTTTATTTACTGTTTACATCCTAAAACTTTGAATTAAGTGTTCATTTTAGATACTAATGAAACGATTTCCTTTTTAGTTTTTGGTCTGAGGTAATTGCCCTTAGCATTGAAAGCTAATTCGTTATTATATAATGTCAAATAAAACAAGTTTCCGTTAATTCATTTCATTTCATTTTAATTTTATTTCCCTTTGATCTGTTAGTTTAAGCAAAAACACGAGATTAGTATCAGCCTCTGGCAGCTTCTTAGAAGTACCGAACTGGAAAATTAATTTATAAGCTACCGAAATTTAATCACTACAAATTGAAACAGATACGATCGTAAACCAAGCAATCACAAAAGCCATCGATTAATTACTCATTCTGTGGTAGCCTGATTTAAATATCGCACTCAATGAACACGTATTCGACTTAATTCTCGGCTGATACCGCCTCGATTCACTACTCCGAATGCCACCACACAAACTCACAAACTCTTCCCATTCAAATCGAAGAGAAAGAACGGTGCTCCCGAAAGTATTAAGTGTGTTTAACATGAAATAAAGCCGCAACATTGTAAGATTAACATAACAAAACATTTTTTATTTTCTTAATTTTGAAAAAAAAACTTCTTTAAATAAACAAGAAAAAATTTAAACATTTTTAATCGAAAAGACAAAGTTGACACTTTTTATGGCTTTTATAAGTTTTTAATGATATTTTAACGAAAAATGTTTAATTTTCATATTTTGTTGCGCATAACGTGGCTTTAATATTTTGGCCACCAAAAGCGTTTTCGAGCTTTGTTAGAAAAATCGGAATTGTCCCACGTTTATCAGGCACACACGTCCGCACCAATATGGATTGTTGGGTTGTTGGATTGTGTGTGGATTCATGGATGTTCATATTGATTTGGTTTGTGTTACAATGTGTCACTTTTTCATGTTAGTGCTGTTGTAGCGCTTAATTTTGATTAAATTTAATGCATTGATCATTTCCGAGAAATGTCTCAGCGGCCTGCGGTCGCTCTTCCCAATTTGGTTGAAGCAACTGGGCTTTTGATCTTGACGCTGCGCAGCGAGAATGTGTTGAAAATCCGTAGCTAAATGTCGTAAAAGTGTCCCATAAACTTTTTGTAACTCAAACAAAGTTAAGTCCTAAGCCAAAGAATCATATGATATTAATAAATTTATTAATATTTTTATGCGTCACTCGTACTTAAAAGTTCTGAATCTTAGTTAACGAAACGCTATTAAAGTTTAGTTTAATGAGTTTTTCAGTTTTTGAAAAAATTTAAGAGAAAATCGAAAACAATATTGTGAAAGATTGCAAAATATTTTAAAATAAATTAATTAATAATTCATGGATTAAGTCCAGTAATATATATATATATATATATATATATATATATATATATTGTATTTACCTATGTATGATGATGATGATGTGTCAACTAATCAGTTATTTCAAAACTCTGTTGAATTTTTTCTTCTTAGGCTTATGAAGGTGTTCGAAAATGACATAAGGTCTAAATGGAGTTTGGCACACTATTATATATTACAAGCTTGTTTTCTAATAACATTTTAGTATTCCAACTTGGGAATTAAAATAAATTTAGTTATTTCAAGCCCAAGGATTTACGTTTGTTAAAAATGTGAGTTCTTCAACACTCAGTTCACTATCTAGATAAATGCCTAGTTTGGCTTGAATGTCTAGTAGCAAATGTAAACTGAACCGATCGTAGCAAAAATATACATATATTGGACATTTCTTTTTATATTTATATTACAATGTTTTAAATGCATCTATATCTTTTCACAATACCTAACGATAATTCAATAAGTTGTTATTTACAGCTTAATTTGTGTGCTTGTAAAGGCCATGCTATGTAGTGTGTCTCGGGCACTCAAAATTGGCTCTTTCGGGCTATGCCGAAAATGTATGTTATGTAGTCTGTTACATCAGTATTGTCAATTTCGAAGTTATATTAGAGCACCAAACCAATTTTTCTGGAAGCTATTCGTTTGAGATGCTGTAAGTATTTTTGAATGACTGGTGCTCAGCATATTCAGTTGCAAATGGACGCCGAAGTTTTTATCCGTTATCCATTTGTATTCTATATTTAATAAATTTAAATAGACTTTATTGAATAAAATATCTGAAATTAAAACATGAAAATTAAATATTTAATATTTTTATTTAATATCGTCGATCTTTCGAAATATTTTATCGATTCATGTCTCGGGACAGCTTGGTGAAAAAATTTTCAAACATCGATGACACAAACTAAAAATATTACATATTATATTATAACTTTTAGATTTATTTTAAATATTTTGTTTACTAAAGAAATTCCTGAACTTAAATAATATCTACAAATATTAAAGAATTTATATTTACAATTCACTCAGTGAAAGACGCTCACGAATATACGAATTAATAAAACTACTGACCAGGTCAGAAATATACCTATAAGGGAGTGGTGTTAAGGTTTGGATATAATGGTGGATAAACGACTATACTTTTGTTTACAATTCAATCATGTTATGATGCACTAACAATAATAGATATATGTATAGGTACATATAGTCTGTTAATTTATTTCGGATGGGAGTTTCAGTCCCATATCGATCTTTTAGCTGCGTGTCTTCTATTTGTCTAGCCTTGTGTATCTAATTACTTTATTAGATAAATATACCAACCATGTGTAATTAAAATAATGTATGAATTTATTAATTCTATTATTATTATTATTATTATTATGGATGAATAATTCGAATTGAAATTACTCAGCACCTCTACTCTATGGTGTGGGTGCTTCTGGTAGTGTTTTACTAGGAATGTGACTACTATTCCTTTTAATGTAGTTCCTTTTTTAATCGAAAAACATTACTCCTTATTTAATTGACTTAAGTTTTTAAGTTGCTACTTCGGCAAGTAAGTTCCTATCAAATATCGATTGTGTGATTATAGATTATAACTGGTCTTTTGTGAATTTTTCTTTGAAATGTACAGATATAATCTTGTTCTAAAGGATTACTATTATTTACTCTTATTTAATAATTATTTACTAACTATTTTAATAACAATAGTTATTAAAGACCATCAAATTAATATCCATTATATTTTGGTATTAATTTTTTAAAAAAGAATCACAATAAAAAATCTCTTTTAATGAAGTAAACACTTGAAGACCTAAGGAATGCGATTGATTATTTATGAATGGAAGTTATATTAAACTTAATGACTATTTTCGTAGTTAATTTGGAATTTTTAAATTTAGTCTAATATATTTTACTTTGACTAATAATGAACGTCACCTATGGCATCAGTCCCAAATCGAAGCACGCACACACCAAAAGCCCAGTCGTTTATGCCAGACTTTAATCAGAAAAATATTATAATTAAGTTGCGTGGCGCAGACGGCACATATCGCCCGGAGGAGGTTAAAATAAGCAATCGTCTTCGCTTTTAATACGTTATTTCCGCTTTTTCTGTGCATCTCTCAGTGGTCGGGTCGTGGTACAGGAAACTCTGTGAAGTTTGTCGCTACTTCATAATTGTTTTATAATTTTTGTTTTATTCATTTTAAAATATATTAAAAAAGTAATGAATGAAATTTGTTGCTTTGAAAATATCGATGCATGAATGGTAGAAATGATGAATTAATTTTGTTATTAATGATTGATTTGCATTGGAAGCATCGGGTTAACCTCAAGGCTACAATAGTTCCAAAGAAATCACTCAAAAATCAAAATTCAGAAACTAAAAATAAAGTTTAGAAAATGAATTTTAAAACTTGTTTAAAAATTTGAGCCGAAGATATCTACAAAAAATAAATTAAAATATTCATATTTAGTCATACACAAGTCAGAAACTCTTTTTTATGACACTTAGTTAAAATATTCTACGCTTTTAATTCCCTTCCATTTTATGGGTAAAATTTGTGTAGCTGAGGCAGTAAATTTGATTATGAAACTGTTATAGACCAATTTATGACAACTAAAGTGATTGTTCATATTAGAAATTTATGAAGAGAAATAAAATTGTTATAACATTTGTGAACGCTTCCCAAAGCGCTACGCAAGTCCAACAACGGCAAAAAGACAATGAGTGTAAGAAGGCTATTAAATCGGCTATAAATCCCATTAAAAATTGTCCAGCATAAAACACATGACATAAAGCGTCGCATGTACTGCCTCAATATTTCGCCGCTGCCGGCTAAAAAGCAACTTTTACAATAGTCGAACAACTTGTAAAAATATGTTAAATCTGTTAAATCTGCTCTTAAACGCTTTGATCTCAGCCGGCCTGACCACGTTTGAATAGCGTCACAATGTCATAAAAGTGACAACCCCGTTTTATGAAGACGTCGAAAATGTTTATTAATATAAATAATTTTTTCTTTCTTTTGACTCTCTTTTGTGTTAAATGTTTTAATTGATCCTTTGCTTTTATAAAACCGAAAAGCAGAAATCAATTGAATTTACACAACAGCGAAACGTCAAAGCCAGAAAATGCGTCATAAAAACACTTTGACAACCTTCAATTCGAACTGATCGTTCTGACTTATCAAGGTTTTTAGCTCGCTTCAAATAATTTTAATTATATAGTATACCTACGACCGAGCATATGCATATGGGTCTACGTAACACGCCTTTAGTATCATTTTGCCAAGTAAATATAGTATATAATTTTTTGTTTTTATATTTTTGGATTTTATGTCAAAGGAAATCGTCGCTTTGTTTCGAAATTCGAATGCGAAATTCTTTGTCTGCTCTTCGAATATAAATTTCGTGCATATAATTTCATAAATTATCTGCACTGATTTATAACTCATCAATTCGAGTACTTCCTCCTGGGCTCTGCGGTATCTTGTCTATAATAAATATATTTTTGATTAGTATCATCTGCGCAATCGAAAATGAGTTGAAGAGCTGCGAGTGTAAGGTCAAGTTAATGATATTAACAATTATTTCAATGATTCTTCTTCTCATTATTTTTTCATATATTCGCTTGTTGACTTCATTCGTCATTCGTCATTTGTTTATTTCCGCATTTTATCTTGTTTTATGTCTTCACATTCATTTACTTTTAACAATTTTATATTGTTTTCTAATAACATTTAGGCATGTGGGTAGTACTTTTGGTTCGGAAACATTAATTTCAGTTTAAGTTCAAGTGTAAATTCAAATGTTTTGTCAAACAAACTCCAAACTTTAAACTACAACAAACTCTGAAATCGAAAGTTTGTAATATCAAGTTCAGTGCCACCGAGAAGTTGAATTTATATCAATTAAATAACAATTCAAAACTGAATTTTCTGTGATCAATAAGATATTACACAACTTCAATCAAATTTTCAATCAATATTTCAAGTTTCAATCGAGTTTTGTCAATCAACTACAAATACTATATATATTCGATAAGGACAAAACGAAGTATATATCAGGTACTGGCAGTAAAGTATATCGCTTGGAAACTATGTCGGTTGCTAGCGAATAGACTACACTATCGAATCTGCCAAGGATTATATCTACGCTGACTTCAGCGTAACACAACGATATCAGTCAAAAAACCAAACAAAGAATTACCAGTACTTTTGGAGGTCTCTCAACTAATAAGACTTACGCTATGTAGATTGCTAATACTACCTGTATGACATATAAGCATGAACGTGTTTTAATAGTAAAAAACAGGATTCGTTCGGATGAAAAAGACGAAAGGAAATTCTATGTGGTTTACTCTCCAATCGTCTCGATGCTCCCTGAAAATCATTCCGTTGAGAAAGCATTAAATGCACTGATGTACTAGGCTGGATAAGGCCAGTGTAATAACGGTGTTCGTTATTACACAGAAAATATAGTTGAACTCCTTAAAGGGTTTAATATTTATGGGTCTAAACCAACAATATTTAATAAACAATACAGAAACGAAACTACAAACAAAATTCTTATTAGATAAAAAATTTTTCATCTTAGATTATTACACATCTGAATTAAGTGATTTAAAATTATTTACGTGTTTTCTAATGTAACGTTGAAAATAATATTTTAGGTGCTAGCCGTTATTGGCATAGCAGTGGTAACCGTAACATCAGGTATGTAGATAAGATGTATTAGAAATAAATTTAGAACATTAACAACCCTTCTAATACCCTAAAAATTTCGGAAGTTTTTCAAAAGCTGATATCAGAATTTTGATCTGAAAACTTCAAATGCTGTCGCTTATGTCTCCTATAACCAAATTGTATGAATGAGAGCATCTAAAGATGATTAAATCACGGGAGTAGACGTTAGTACCTATAATGTCATTTATACTTATATTGTAGTTCTTGCTATATTAATGTAAGTTGGAAACCGTCCACCGTCTCCACCTGCTCTCGCAGGTGTATAGGCAAAAAGACAATATTAAAGTTTATGATGGAAGAATAATGACACACGGGGACCCCCAGTGTAAGGTAGTTATCTCTCCCTTCTGGTGAAATATTATTTTACTGTAAATATTTTTATGTACAAAAATATTTAAAAACTTTTACTTCATCTTCCTTTACACTGTTACATATAAATAAACTATGTAAAAATAGAAAATGTAAGTATATATGGATACACATTTGTTTTAATTATATAGTATAGCTGTATAATCGTTATGAAACCGTATGTCCCCTTGTTAAAATCTTGGTTGCGCTATTGTTATTAATCAAATGCGAAATTAATTTTTGTCAGATACTACCTATGACTAATTGTTTGAAATCATTAGTCTTTAAAATAGTAATAAAATAAAGAACATCAAATAATATAAATAGGTATAGATAAAAAAGCCAAAAATTCGAATTTTTTCCGAAATATCTATTAGTGATAATGCTTACCATTTAATTGGTTAGATACTTTTTAATATCTTTACTGTTATTTATTAACCAAAATCAAGTATTGTAATTATAATAAAAACTTATTAAAAAATACTGCAGTCGTAAAGTTTCAGTCTGGAGAACTCATTTGCTTGACAAATGTGCGCTGTAAAATTATTTCTGATCTTGACTTGAACTTATTGGGTCGAGCAGATCGCAGAGGAAATTACGTGCCATAAAATTTCTGTAAATAATAATTTATATCAAATGACAGTGTTTTACACTTAACATCAAAACAAAAATATACTAAATAAACAAATAAATTTTATTTGTTAACAAAAAGTTTGATAAAAAAAGTCAACAGTTTTTCGTACGAGTTTTAAATCTATAAATTAGCAAATGTTTTATTCAGTGGTGCGGATTGGTTTATAATACTTCGACATTAGAAACGGATCAGCTTGTTTAATAATATTTGGATTTAGGCACGCTACAAACGGTTTGCATGACTACTTGACTGTGTGTTACATAACATTATTTTTATATCTAAACCACATTCGATTTAACAGATATATGTATATGTGCCTACTTTAAATATACTTTAAATATAAATAAAAATATAATGAATACTATATCATATTATTTATTAACAAACAATATTATTACTAATAGTGGTTAATATTGGATTACTACTTTAAGACTATCCAATGGCGACTGTAGAGCGCCATACTTAAGCTGACTACTTAAGTCTAATAAGGCAATAAAATTTTGGTTAGCACGCTTAAGCGGATTTATTAAGATTTATTAACAACTCATTGCGATATTGAAATAATTTCTTGTCGTTTTATTTGCTCGCACGAGGAATGAGAACAGATTTAAAAGCAGCAAGAAAATCACATTTTAAAGGTCTTTAAATATTTAATAATTTCATTAGCAGTGGTTGGATTGCATAGATACTTTTGATCAAACACATGTCAACAGCAAATTGCGTTAATTTAAAGTTTTTTTTTTAATTTTTGGAAAATATTTGCTTTTGTCAAATGCTGTGAAAAAAGGAAAATTTTCCAATAATTTACATTTTATTGTATTGGCGTTAATTGGTTTCATGCTTCACCAAAAAGTCTTTTGTCAGTTAAAAGTAAACTTTTTTAAAAGCGCAAACAAGAAAACGAAAACACATTTTTGTCATTAAAATCAATTTAAAATAGTTTTTATAAATTTTATAAAAAATTGTTACCGACTGTATGAAGTGCCGTATCATTATAATAGTCAATAAAGTTCTAAGCGGAGGCTTAGGCTCCTGGATATTGTTATTTGTTGCAGGTGATTTAGTTTTTGTGGAAGTAATTAAACTTATTGGTCTATGCAAAGAAATCAAAATGATATTGCCATGAAAACAAACAGTGAGGGTGCATATATATCTCGAGATATAACCTTATATATCAAAAAATATTAAGAAAAATTAAAGTTGTAGGGTTCAGGTTTAAAAACATTGAAGTAACAGCTAATTGGCCGTATTGTACTTTATCATTAATGCTATAAAACTATATATCGAACCACTACTTGATCGTTAAACTAAGCCTTATAGCAAAAGAAACTATTTCGCTGATGGAAGGGATACTATTCTAGTATTGAATTAATTTTTAAATTAATTGAATTTTCTGACTGACCATGACCATTATTGCGAGTAGTACCAAATACTTGGCATTAGTGGCCTTCAGAAAAATTGTTTAGTTTTATATGTCCGTATATAATAGTTGGGTTGCAATTGGAAGACTTAGAAAAATGAAACTGTCAAATTAGAGGCAATGATTACGCATCTTTCTAAGCCATATGTGCCAAAGCTGCATGAAATTTTGACCAACAAAAGTTCGAGTTTTTTTTGAATTTTTTGCTAACCATATTTATTTTTTTTACAAATACATGCAGTTTTTATAAAGTATATATGGATTTAATTTAATAACAAAATTAACATTAACATTAACAGAATACAGTTTATCGTTAATATGATTAGTTTTATATATTTTATGTAGTTACTTCTAAAACATACTTTTTTATAAAGAAAATTTTCATTTCAGTGTCCAATTATACTCGTATCATATTCAAATGTTATTCACAACTATTGTAGATGTTCTGGGTTATGTTAAATCTTATAATTAAGATTAAAATTGAAAATCAGTAACCCAAAAGGCAGTGAATTAGAAAAATGTCATTTAGGAGCGAAAAACAACTGTCACTTCGATTATTTTTATGATTAATAATCAAATGAAGAAGCTGATAGGATTTAAGATTCGCAGTAACAAATTCACACGAATTAAATTATTTTTCCAACAGTTGAAATCCTTTCGGTGTGATGCAATTTGACAGTGACCGAAGCCGGTGAAGCGCGTGACTGTCCCGAACTTGAAGACGCAAAAAGTACAACACGGCGCTGAGTAAGGCAATAGTTCAGAAAATCATGAGCCGCAACAAATTCGTTTTGATGGAAGACAATAAATAAAAAACTACAATTATTGCCACGAACTCAGACGAGACATGCTAACAATAGTAACAATAAATACACATAAAAAATTAATATTTTAACAGGTTCACATTGTGGCCGAGTATGGATTTACATAATATTAGACGTGACAGCCGAAACGGATGGAAGATGGTTTTCTCCGGTGGACGTTGGTTGCCTTGAAGTAGAAAAATTATGGGCAGTTAATTTTTATGCCACTGAATTTTATTTCGTTACGACGGCAAATAAAACCAAATGTGCGATTTAAAATCTAATGTAGTCCGATTGTGCTTTAAGATTTTAGTACAAATCACATCTTTACATATCATATACTCATATTAACATATATGTATGTGAGAAAATAATAAAAATGATAAAAATTGGCGTTAGTTTGTTGAGAAATTATCAGTCAATTAAAAGAAATTGAAATACACTTTATGGTTTGAATAGATTCAAAATGAACAAACCATTCATATATTCTTACTTTAAATAATTTAAATATATTCAGTATTTCCCTGTTAACATTTTATTTAATAGAAAAGAAACGAAAGAAATGGACGTTATAATTATAATCAAATATTATAATTATATACAGATATACATAACATGATAGTATAGACTGGGTACAATCAGTTTCTATATTGCTTTTAGATGAGAGGACAAAATTAATTAATTATATTAATATTAATTATGAATTAACCACAATAAGAAATCTCTAAGTTAAGACTCATATCGAGAGTTTGTCCTCAGTTAAATGTGATATTTCTTTATATAAATATTCATACAACCAAATATTAATTCAGTATGACAACAGATCGGCGGCCATATATTTAAAATACATATAGTAGTCTATTAGTTTGCTTAATTCTAAAAAAACATGTATATATATTAAATATAAGCTTTGTAAGAAACGTGAAGTACAAGTCCTTTCGAAAATTTTAAGAATTGAAATGAAATTTAAAAATAAATTAAAGAAAATAATTATAAGAAAAATTTATTTGCAGTTAATTAATAGAACTTAAAATATTATTCAAGCAATTTAAAGCTTCAAGCAAATAATCTAGAGTACTTTAGAGTACTATAGGAACTAGAGTACTTTAGTTCGAGCATAAACGAGCACTTCGAGTATGTTCGAATACCAAATTGTTTCTAAGCATTTATTGTTATGAGTATTTGCAAGAGGCATGTTATGATTGCAGTCACGTCACGGCAATTGTTGTTGCTTTCAATGTAAAATGAAGTGAGTTGTCAGTGTCAAATTTTCATTTTGCATTGAAAGCAATAACAATTGCTGTGATGTGACTACAATCATAACATACCCCTATGAAACCAAATAAAGGTATTAAGCATATCAGCTGTTTGATTATTTCGAATATCTTTGAACAGTATTTTCTAATATTAAAAGTGTTCCATTTTCAGCATACTTAAGATGGAAATCGGCTTTCATAATGCCCAAAAACTTACTTATCGTAGTTAGCCGTAGTAGTTAGAACTTTAAATGCTAAGATATAGTTAAGTTAAGGTTAAGTTAAAAATAAGGTATAATTCCACTATTTACAGTATTAGCAAGCAAAAACAGTCTAATATTTTGAATAGAATTTTTTGTATAAATTAATATATCTAGTTTATATTTTAGGTTATATAAATTTCATTATAAACATTCCGTGGTATCTTAGTCGGGAATTTTTTAACTTAAGATGTACATATGTAAATAAGTAAAACAAAACAAATCTTTGAGATACTATCATTCAAAATTTGGAATAATGTAGCAGTATTTTGCTCCTGACAGGAGCTTATGTTAGTAACTGCCTTAAGTGTACAATTTAAGTAATACTTAAAATGTAACTGAAAAATATACATAATAAAAAGCATTCCGTTACTGGTATATATTGGTATATATATATAGGTCCAACACTTTATAATATTGCGTAGAAGGAAAGTGCTAATTGAATTAAAGCTAAATTAATTTTTAAAGATCGAACAATTTTCTCGTTAAGTTTTGCAATTTTTTTTCGCTGTGTTTGCGATACTCGTTGTCGTGGTATTTTTCGTTAATTGCTCGCTTCGTTGGTTCTACGCATGCTTAAGTGTTAAATACTTTTGTTTCACTTTTTTAATTTTGCTGTTTTTCGTTACTTGAATAATTTGGCAAGATCGATTCCGATCATTAATTTTATTTAAAAAATTTTCTTTTTTTTTAAGTTTATAAAATGAGTAACGTGGCGCGATTCTCGTTTACATTTAATTAATTTATCAATTCATTGATTAAGAAATAAGTAAGTGTGCCGAAGTGAATTAATTTTACGCTGGAAAGCAAAGCCGCTTATGTTGAATCAGTCGTGTGTTTTCCCACTTGAAACTGGCTTGGGATGCGCGCTTCAATGCCTGCAGGAGTTGGAAGGCCCCTTTTGGAACTGGTTACCGTAATTTGTTTGCACAAAGTAGTGTGAAGTCTTGAGCTGCGATCCACAATGTATCGTATGTCTTTAACTGCTTTTAATAAATTTTTTTCACACTAATACGTATAAAAATAATTATAATTACCATTAAACATATGCCTTTTTAATAATAATAATAAAAATATTTAAGTGAAAAATCATATGTTCGAAAATGAGAGTAAGTTTTTTAACAAACAACAGAAATTATTATTTTTAAGTTAAAACTGTATAAGATTATTTCAGAAGTTAGTTAGTTTACAGAGTAGAGGTGGATGGATAAAAAATGACAACCTTTTGGTTCCAGTATTTCTAAATATTAATTTTGAAAATTTTCTAATATGTAAAATAGACACGGATCCGAAATTATAATAATTTGATACAAAAATAACATTCATGTAGATAATTTGGTAACAATTATTATTACGAAAGTAATAATATTAATAATGAAGTTCTTATAAATTTGCATATATGCATATATATGTCTTACCTTCTTGACGATGTTTTTTCGTTGTAAAAGTCTGAAAATAAGAATAGAAACTATTAATTCTATGTAATATAAATAATAAACTACTAAAGAATTTAATAAGTCAGTTTTTTTTAAATAAATAGTTTAGCGTTTCGTTTTTACGCGAAATAATTTTTTTTGGCATAATCACATTAAAAATATTTAATTAAAAAAATTGATTAATTGTAACTGTAGGATAGACTTTAAGGTGACTAAATCCAAAATCAAGACAATGAATGTGGCAATGTTGCAGACTAGATTGCATTGGTCAAAAAAATTGTGTCTTCGGAAGATTATGGTTTAAATTAAACTACGTTCATGCCATAATCGAAAACTATTTAGTTGAACACATTGATGACAAGTATAAAGTTGTACATTACAAGTTCTAGAACGTTCAACATTCCTTTGATGTTCAAACAAAGCTGAGTTCGTTAGAGTTAAAGAGCATTAGTGCTTGCATAAATGTGGTTTCATATCTTACTTAATTTTAAGTAAAATGTCTAAATTAAGCAAATGAATGGATTAAGTTTACGTTACAGGATAGTCATACGAAGATGTCAAGTACCAATGTTTGGACGGCTATTATGATCTATAATGGTTCTCAGCTGGCATTTCTGGACCATGGTTTTAAGGTCCATGCAATAACTTTTAATAAACTAACAAAAAGGTTAATAGCTTTTGAATGAACTTTTTTTAGGAGGACATTTTGACAAATTTTTTTTAGATTTTAGTTCAACATTCTGTATTCTTGTAAATATTGAGTTTAATCGATCAAATAATTATTTACAGCATTAATATCGGATATACTCGTATATATACGATTAGCTCTAGTTATCGTAATACTACCGAAAATACAGCTATGAACTAAACATTTTTAATATATATATTACTATTTAAATAAACAATTAAATTAAAAACGAATAACCATGTACTATATTCCCTATATATATATATACAATAACACATATTGTGTCCTGCGAATATATATGTTTAGCATATATTAGAAATTTTCAATATTAAAATTCATAAATTGAAAGTGCATAATTTCTTGTTTTATATGTAAGTATACAGGTTTACATTGACAACCCTGTCATTATGGTATATCAATAAAATTTACCCAAAGTAATCAATACGATCTACACGTATGCATGCAGTGCTACAGGCGCGGGCAAGAGTAGCGAATTGCAAATAACAGCACACAAATGAAATTAAATAAAAATAATATTGGCAATTTCAAGTATCATTTGAGTGAAATATTTCTTGGCATTACAGTTAAGCCGACTGTCGAGTGTCGAGTGTCGCAAGGAGGGCACATGAAAATGTCTTTTGATTGCAGTACCTCATGTCAAACAAGGTATATGTGTGTACGGTGCATGACAGGAATGCAAAACGTTTACTGTAGCAGTCACAACAAGTACTGTAAACAATAATAAAAACAATAACAACACCAACAACAATTCAGTAAAAGTAATAAAAGTAACACAAAATCAATCTTTGATTCGATACTCGAATACGTCCTCGTGTCACATTTGTAGAAAATTGCATTCAAGCAGTGCCTTTGCCTTTACTGCTGAGCAGTGGGAAGTGTTTTACCAGTTGTTATTGTTGTTGTTGCTGCTGATGTTGTAGTTGTTATTATTGTGTCGTTCATGTTAAAATTGTATTGCGCGTTGCTTGTCTGCCCAAGTGGAAAGTCAACGTTTTCTTTCGTTGAATGACGTGCAAAATGATTTCGTGTCGTTTTGTCGTTCGTGGCTGTCGTTATATGACAAAGACGTCCGGGTTGACTTTTTACGTTTAATTTCTTTCATACAAAGAAAGAACTCTGTTGTTGTTATTGCTTTTCGTAGTTTGAGTTCAACCGAGTCCCTCCCTGCTTCTTCTCACATGTTGCCGTGCAAAACTTCATTCAGTATTACTTTTAAGTCTGTTTTTAGTTCTGTGTGCTTATATATGTATTGGTTTTTTTAGGCACATGGCAAGTGTGTGTTCAGTGCTCGTGTTGAGAATAGTTTTACTTCTCGCGATTATACCCACATTTCGTGATTTTAGCCTGAGCAACTTCAAAAAAAAAGCCAACCCTAGAGAAAAGCTTAACTGACTGTTGAAGTATGACGGGACGTTTGAGTTTTGTCAGAGAAGGTTTCTAATTTGTTAATTGTCAACAAATTGAACAAGCAATCAATGACGGTTTTGACGGTTTATCAAGAGAATAGAAATTATATTTCTAATTGGAGTCAAAGGTCATATTTTCACGTCAAGTCGCATTCAACTTTCTTAAGAAATTTTAATAACAATGAATAAACTGTCAAAAAAGACAAGGGGAAATTAATAAATACAGCTCCGTTCTAATCTTTAGCGCTAGAACGGAAAAGTCTTGAAAGATTTGGCCTTGTCTATCAAATCTTTTGCAGTACATATCTGGACACTCGAGAAGAAGACATTGTTGTTTCCATGTCCAGACTTGTCTACCACCAGGCTCAAGTTTTTAGGCGATACATTTAGTGATATTTTCAACATTTTTATTGATCATTTAATTGCATTTATAAACTTTTTATACACAATTACGTAAAATTATTATCGCTTTCTTAGCTAATTGAAGAGGATTAGATTCTCCTTCTATTTTGCCAACCCATTTTTAGAAAAGTGATCGTACAAATTAGTAAAATTGTATATTCTAGAAAAGAAATAAAGTACGTAACTAAAAAAAACACCTTCACTTTATGTGATCTGTTTAAATTTGTGAAGTCTCCACAGAAAGTTTCAATCACAAACAGACAGAGGGCCAATCCAATATAGCTTCGGCTTAATTCGGCTGGTGATACTAATCAAGCATTAAATGGTTCTGATGTCCTCTTCTCTTGCCTGTATGAACTATTCCTTTGTCAAAACTCTTTTTACCAATTAAGTGACGTTTTAAAAAAGTAATACTTATGCAATAATAGTAATAATTAGTACATCATGCACAAATTTAATTAAAGTTTCAACTGAGCTGTAATGAATATAAATACCTTTCAAATACATAAATATTTGAAATGTGTTTAGGTTACTTTTAGTGTTTATTTTGTAACTAAAAACATTTATTAAAATATATATTAAAAATAAGTATTAAAATTATTAAAATATAAATTAATTACGCTTTTGTCGATGATTTAGCTCTAAAAACTGCACGAAATAAAAAAAAAACAATTAATTTAAAATAAATACTTTTCACTCTCATTTCCATAATTTTGACGAACACCATTTGCAGTAAAAATCGTTCCAATGCCACTTCATTTCTTTTTGCGTACGCGTATGTATGTGAATGAAGAACGCAATTAAAAATTTTTAACTTACACACACATGTACATTATTGTATTCTCTTATACGTTTACGAATGTGCTTTGGCCAAAACAAGCCGAAAGCCGCAGCCGCAGCCGCCAAACGAGTTGCGAAACCAATTCAAACCATGGGAACGACACGATTGGTTGTCATTTTGTCAACAAATTGCGAAAAGTGCCTGGCTCGTTGAATATTATAGCCCGACATGGGAACCAGCAAAGCCAGGCGTCGTAAAGTATATGCACAAGTACCGAAAGCATATACGAACGTATCAATATATGAAGTAAGAAGTAATAATAAAAAACTAAATATGCCACAGGCTATACAAATCGACATATCGGTTAGCAGCAGCAACATCAATAACAGCAGCGGCACCAACAATATCATCAACACGCACCAACGCCACCGACACGACAACTAAACCATTATCACCGTCAACGTGCATAAAGAAATAAAAGTATTTAAATAAAAACAACGAAAAGCAAAAACAAAAAACCAACAAAAAATAATAAAAAGCACTTGGTCGGCGTACTACTACGTTGTTCAGTTGCATATGCCGCCGCCTTGCCACCTTACCACCTTACCCCCTTGCCGCCTTGCCACCTTGCTATTTTGTGATGCGAGCAAATAGTTACTTGAGTGCAAGTGCTGAGTTGTGCGGTATGTTAGTCTCAAAATACGCGAGTAAATGTCACTTAAGTGCTTTCTTGCTCACAGGTATTTTCGATTTGCTTGTGCTATGCTGTACGCTGTTATGCTGTTATGCTGTTTTAATGAAGGCGATGTGAGCCTTTATTGCTGTTACGCTAAACTCTGGGTTCGCAGCGATGTTTGCAGTTGTGCTTGTGGCAACACTGCTGTGATTGTAGTTACAGTTGGTGGTGCTGGCGATGGTTGAAGACGGCGGTTACGGTGTTGATCGACGCGCCTTTTTCTACTCTTTCATCAAATCTGAATTGGCAATTGTTGAAACTAACAATAAAGATACATAAGTAAAATGTGACCCGAAGCCATCTGCGTTGTCAGTAAATATTGTTGATCGTGCTAAAAACGTTTCGAGTGTGTTGTAATCGGTTTCAATTTCAGTTTCATCTTCAAATCTACAAATTTTTTTCAATTTTTTACTCAAATACAAAACGACAACAACAATAGCAACAAATAATTGATGTTTCAAGCACAATATCATCCTGATAATTGTTGTTACTGGAATAGTCATAATGCTCTTCAGATGCACACACATTTCCTTAAGTATTTTCTCACTAATTTTTTCTTTGCGAATGAAATATTATATAAAATACGTAACGTAAGATAAACTTCAAAGTTCACCAATAGCAACAGAGATAATAATTGCTTTGTAACTTATGAACGTTCTGTGCAGCTGAGCCCCAGAACTATGCTTAGGCATTGTTAGGAGTGCAGCTGACTGTATCTACTGGTTACTACTGGATTCTGATGTGCTCTTGAACTTGCTGGACTATAAAATATAGCGTAACAAATTGCAACATTTGTAACTGGATTGAAGGAAATTTATTGGTTTTTCTGAAAAAATTAAAGATAAAAAATATACGCTTTTTCAATGTTTTTGAAAAAACGAAATTTTCTTATACTTAGTTCAATAGTGATAATCATTGTTTTATTTTTGAAATAAAAACTTTTAAATTTCTTGTTTAATGACAAAAACCAACAACTTATACAAATAAGTCATTAATTTATTAAGATTGTTCTAACAATTTATTTTTTAAAAACAAATATTGGAGCAAACTTATTCGGAGACAACAGTTGTTATTGTAATACTCTTAAAATTGCCAGGAGGAAGTGAGCTATATTAAACACTTCTTCCAAAACAGCTTCACATCAAGTTTGCTTTCGCTAATTACGTCAGGCCGGCGAAAAAATGGTGTACTAGATATTGGACACGTTTTTCAATAGTCCTGTGCAAGAACATGTAAAACAATTGTACATTTCAATCTTTTTCATCATGCCAACTATTACTTAGTTGGTACCACCAAAATATTAGTATAATAGCCTAGTACTCTATTAGTACTCCAGTAAGGACAGTATGTCCGAGCATGTTAAATCCTAGAAGATTATTAGTTCTTTTCTTATCTAATCAAAGTCATATAGTCTAAAATCTTGTTGAAATATACATTAATTTACTCTCATTGAATTGCTGAATGCTAATATTCGTATTGGGTATATATTAGCATTCGCTTTAAGCGACCAAAAACACAACAGATAGCTGGCAAGGGTCATACTTTGCGATGCGTGTGGAATTTCATTCATAGACTACCTTGAGAAAAGCCAGACCTTTAGCAGCGATCGCTACATGATCCAATTAGTGTACTTAAAGGATAAAATCGGGAAACAATAGGTTCATATGAAGAAGAAAATAGTTCTTTTGCATCAAGGCAATGCGCCGTTGTCGTTAGGTACTATGATCAAATTGTACGAATCATACTTTGAATCGGTTTAGCACAAATAGTATTCGCCAGATTTAGTCCCGAGCGATTACTACTTGTTCACAGAACTCAAACAAATGCTTCAGGGGAAAAGTTTTAATTCGTCATAGCCGAAAATGAGACATTTTCAAGGCCAACGACGAATCATTCCTCAAAGGAGATATGGAAGTGTTAACGAAGCGATGAAATGATTCTTGTTAAGTGATGTTATTTTCGTAACATTTCTACTACCCTATAACACTTATCGTGTTTTCGGTGACTTAATCGTCATCAATACTATTAGATAAAAAAAATATATAATATATGTTATATATAATATATTAAATGTTATTTTTTGCATATTTTAAATGTCACAATTTTTTTGCACCATCTTATCACAATCTCAGGCAGAGGTGATGGCTAGAAGCAAGTGCTAATAAGCCACGCTCAATCTTTGTTGTATTACTAAAAAAGCACAGTTCCGTTCAATTTCGCATGGATAATATGCAATAAACTAAAACCAGTTTTAATAGATTTCAATATATATATGTACGTTCACATGTATAGTATGTATTACGACTAAAATCTGTTCCATAATTGTTGTAAGTGAAGTTGATGATGCCAAAGTTTAATGAAGTTTTTGTTTTGTTTTCAGTTTTTTAATTTTCCTCTGTGCAATGTCGTTGAACGATCTTAAAAGATAAAAGCAGAGATGTTAAATTTGTGGTTCGAGCTGTCCGATGTCCTCATCAGTGTTGGTCGTCGCATTGTGCGCTCGTCCATATGCGCACAAAAGTGCAATTGCTTTTCTTTTCTGTGGCATTACGTGCAGTTACGCTCATTTCCATGTATTCACAGTTGTTTGACAAGCAGGAAATTACCGGCAATTATAATTTGTTCGCGTGAATGAATGCAATCGTGCGACAAACTTGTTACGGACAATATTTTATGTCATTCCATATTCGGTTGGCTGTGTTTTCTTGTATAATTGAATATTGCTGCAGTTGCATAGAAGTTTAAATTGCAAATAAATTGATACAAATTACATGTTATCGGGACTGTAAGCGTTTCTTTAATAGAGCTGTGTTACAATTTCTTTCGATTAAAATTGACACAATAAATATTATTTAAAGAAAATGTCCATATATTGTCCATATATTATACTCCGTTCCATTGAAGAGTATAGAACGAATGTTTATAAATTGGATTATATTCTATCTGCATCATATGTTCTAAACAATTATTAGCATATTATCCTCAATTGCGTTATACCTGTAAACTACAAATATTGCAATCAAAGAATTTCTGGTATATTCACTTTGTCTCATTTAGGCAGTTTATCATATATATTAATGAGAAAACGTTCACATTATAACGAGCTCATTTATGCAGCTGATAGAACTTTAATAAACTTCTATAAACTTCCTGATATACATTTTATACATCAATTACATATTTAATTAATAAAACCAATGATTTTATTAAATATTTATTTATTCAGTGCCTTTGTTTACATATTACATATGAAATATATGACAAATATTTCAAATATTGGTCATTTTCTTGCGGGAAATTTATTTTTAAGGGTAGCACTTGACATTTTTGGTCCAAAATGAGCTGATTTATTGTAAATGAGCTAATTTATATAACAGATTTTTGTATTGTAAATCATCCTCATTAGTGAATATAATGCACAAAATGGGCTTAATAAGACAGTGTGAATGTGCTATTAGTAACATTCATTTATTTAAGGACTGTGGTATGCCGTTCCGTTTATTCAAAAGTTGGTTTGAACTGACACATATATACATATATCTTGAGAAAATATAAAATGCGAAAAATGCAACCATGTAGAACAAGAAAGTAGTGGTAGAAGAGTTAGAAATAGAGGTTATTTATACTCTTAATAATGATTTTGTGATACTAATTGTACATTGCAACTAAAATGAATGTAATAACTTTTTTCGTAGCATCTTCTTTTACAAAAAGAAGTATATTTACTCTTCATAAACTTTAAAGTGTTGCAGAGCTCAAGAAAATTTTTTGTTGATAAAACATAGAGTAAAAAAGTTAAGAAAAAAACAAAAAAAAGAAAAACAGTCACAAATAACAGTGCTAAGTGTCACTATCTTCAATCAACAATACAAAATGATATGAGGAACGTATTCTCCAGGCTCAAAATAATTGTTCATATCACAATGGACATGTCAAATAGCATATACGATATGTTTTAAAATAAAAATATTTTGCTGGATTCGTCTACCATTAACTGGCGGATCCTAAGTGTGACTTTCTTGATGTATATAGTATATAGCATACAAGGCATAGCAAATGGATAATATCGTTCAAAAAGGATCACATTTTGCTATAAGTGTTCTTACATTTACTGGCTAAACTTAAGTGTAACACTTAAGGTGTATCCTTAAATACCATTTTAATTTTAAGTTTATGACAATAGTAACTAGTTTGTACAACTCAAATAACGATATTTGAAGAATTTTTAGTAAATAATTTGCTTTTTATGACTTCAATGACGATTTCAGTATTTATTTTCATAGACATTTCATGTTGATCTTCCTTTTTCTTGTTCTTAATATTTCTTTGATAACAAGCGCATATTTTCACAGTTGTTGATATGATCACTTCTCAGCGATATGCCTACCAGCAAACAAATTTCAGCTGCTAATATTAGTATTGTATTTGCTAAGATTTTACTGGTAGTTTAACGACATTTTTACATACGAGATACGAGTACGAGTATATGCAGAGATCATATCGGAGATACCAACACAATGTCACAGACGTTTTAATGAAGAGGAAATAACGAGTATGGCCTGCAGTGTCAAGCACATCAAAACGTCCAGAGGTGGCAATAAAAATCTAAAGCAGTGGCAATGAAGGTAGCCAGAGCATCATCAAGATTAGCTCGTAAAATCTCTTAAGATAATGAATATCGCTTGGCGTAGTTGCAGTTCTGCTGTTCGGCTGTTCAGCTGTTGTGCTGTTGTGCCCGCAGTCAATAGTTTCAATCAGCAGGAGTTTTTGTATTAAAATTGTATATCTTTTAGTTGTTGGGCGGTGTTTATGTTTATCCTGTCCGAATTGATGAAATGTGCTAAAATCAAAATTTATGTCATATAACATCATTTCTTAGCCAGGTTTTTTTTTTTTATTTATAAAGTTCTTATGTTGATTTAATAACTGAAATTGCTACTTTACACTAAAAAGATCTTAGTGGATCTGACATGAATCGTTTAATTTATTTTTATTTGAATTGCAATTTCTTTTTAAATGAAAAATGTTATTTGCGTGGACAACGTACGGAGGTACAAGATAGGCACTTAAAAATATTTACAACATAGCACTAATAATTACTTTTAGTACATAAAACATCTGATGTATTGTAAAAATACTGATGGATATTAGCGGAAATATCATATTTTTAAGATAATTAAAAAGTATAAGAACAACCCAAAGACTTACTTTTTATATCACAACGGGTTCCTTCATTTTATGGTTCAGCTGTATTATAACCATCGGTTTTGTACTTCTCATATAGAGTAACAATATTATTACTCTATTATTAAAATATTTATTATTAATGATTTTGTAATAAAAATTATTCAATTATAAGTTATAGTAAGATAATAAATTGCTTCAATTACAAACTTAATTATTTAAATATTTAAATTTATTGTTGATTACATCTCAGCTATAAATTGAATATTCTGAAGTAGAAGAAAGTTAGAAAATATAAAACTGACAGCTCAGACACTAAGTCCTTTGCGATAATTATATGAAAAGAATTTTCATAAGTTCTACAATATAAAATATTCGAAGAAACCGTCAATAATTACAAGTCTTTAATCAAACCATAGCGATCCATATAATACAAAATTATTATTTTCCAGTATGATTCTTACTGTATTCATACGAGAGTTTGGTTTTCAATATCAGCTGTTATTTAGGTTTATTGTTAATTCTAATAGCAAGTTAAGTTGAAATTAAAAACATTTGTGTAAAAATATTGGCATACGAAGTTGGGATTGAATCTTATGGCGTTTTCGTTTGATAAATCTGGAGTAACTTTTTTAATCAAGATTCACTTTTAGTGCAATTTTCATTTTCGATTGGTAAATCTGTATAACACTCGAGAATAATGTATAACACTTGAGATTAATTTATAACATTCTAGATATTTTGCCAGAGTGGCAAGATTACATTGAAATTAAGAGTTTTTTTTATATGATGACAAATAAGTTGTGATTTGATTCGATATATATGTATTATTAAATATATAAATATTTACTAACACAATATTACTTTAAAAATATTTAATTGGACAACAAAATTTGACAGATCTGGAGTAAATCTAAATTGAATCCAGACTTACCAATCGAAAACGCCATTACTATCAAAAAAATCAAGTAATTAGAATCAAGTAATTATCAATTTGGACAATTCACAGTAGTATAGTATTGTATAACACAATATTCATCTATTGAGAATAGTTTGGAGGAATGAATAAAATTTCCATGCAAAATGGAACAAAACTGTCAAAGTTGCAACTGTCAAAACTGCAACTTTATTCAAATAGTTTAAATGGATCCCTTACAGTTTCAATTTCTGTAAATATTTTCAACGAAAACCATTTATTTATAATATTACATGAATTGTGTATACATGCAAGAAGACAAATAGTGTCATTCATATCCTGAAAACATTATGAACTGAAGAACTTTCGATGAATATAGGTTAGAAAAATTTTAATCTTATTTTGGAATATTTTAATAATGTGAAAAACTGTGACGTCTACTAGGGTTCTCCAAAAATAGTAAAAATTATTTAAGCATATCTAACTAAATTTGGAACATTATCTGTCAATTTAAATAAATTGGTAGATTTAAATGCAAAGGATGGATATAGAAATAGCGTTGGAGTTTCAGATCATATATTGACAAATAGATGGAACTCCGCGATATTTTATTCGTAATAGTATAATTTCTAACGCACTATAGTCCAGTATGAATTTATGTCCTTGGTTATAATTTAGAAATCGATTGGTGGTAACACGATAATTATGACACACACATATATGTAGTATTTGAATGAAATTTTGTCCGACGATTTCATGTCAATGATTTATTGAAATATATTTTTAGGTTGTTGCCATTTAAATTGATTTCATGCAATTATTTACATGGTGGTTATAACAAAACCTTGCATAGAGTTTACTCTTAGTTAGTAATTACTACATACCTGGAACATCCTCACTTCCTCACTACACTTGTTTCCAACTTTGGTTTAGATATATTTATTGTTTAAATACATAGGATTCCTGATTACTGGAATGGGGTTTCAGCTTTTGACTTTTTCGGTTCAATGACTAAAATTTTTGTGATTTACATTCCCCAGAGGTGCATTTAGTGAGTTCAACTCATATACTGCGGTTTTCAAAGCTTCCCACTAACTAAAAAAAAGGGAATCGATGTATTATACTTAAAAATTCAATGGTTTGCTGACTAATGTGAAGAGTTTTTGTCTGATCAGGGAAATCATGGTGTATAGTAATCGCAATAACCATTTGTTGAGGTTCGGTGAACTAATACTAGGAAATGTTTAGGCTGATTTCTGTATAGTGATCCATAGAATATGAAATTTTTATTTTCAACTATTTTTCAGCAATTGTCATTTGATAATAAAAAAATTGTAAATTATTTAAATGAACAAATAAATTTTGCATTTTAATTTTTCTAATAAAGAAAAGTATTGAATGGTGCCTTTCTAATTGCAAGTAATTACAAGTGTTTGAAGTGATTTTTAATTTTATTCAAAGACAATTTGCATAGGTCGTGAACCCAGCCATTATCGTCATGGAGATGTTATCAGTTGCTACGTTGTAGCCTTTACTTGTCAACTCAAAGTAAATGCTTAGTTTAATAAATTCGCAACTTAAAAGTGTAATTGAAAGTGAACCTTAGAGATATAGACGCGACATTATTACGTGCATGCCTCGGTTATCAATAGTTCAGCAGAAGTACATCAAGGCTATAAGTTTAGCAACGATTTTAATGCATTTATATTTTCTAATATAAATAGTGTAAAAATAATTATTATAATAGATAAGAGAAAATAATAGATGCACAACTAGTAGTTAGTATTATAAAAATTGATGGCTTATGTCTCAATTCTATTTATATAATTATTAGTGCAGATTAGAATATTCATATGAAAGCAATCTCTCACTGACAAGGTAGGTTAGCTATGATCTTCTCCTTTTATTTAGACGGTTCGATCCTTGATATTCTCATATATAAATGCTTTAAACAGATGCCGTGTCAATTGGTTTGAAACAATTGCTGTATAATTTTTTGTGATAGTTTAATATAAGAATAATTGCAATAAAAACATTACAACTTTAGGCTTCTTCTTTTGTAAGCATTTCACAAAAGAATAACTGCTTATTTTAAAAATAATGTATGAAATAACGACATTGCTGGCTTATTTAGTCCAACCTTTTTGAAATCGCTTAACTAATAAACAACTCAAATCGCATGGTTGCCAAGACTAAAAATTCGTCTATTGTAAACGATTTTTGGAAATAGATGCGAAATTTCCAGTTAAATGTCAACGAATGATTTCGTTAATTCTTCGTATTTTGTGTCGTCATTGTTCGTAACAAATACGTTACTTTTTCTATTTATTATTTACTGTTAAAAGGCCTAATATAAATTCCATTTTGTTAAGCGTTGCCATCAAAAGTAGTGCTTATTTTATTTGTTCTTTTGCGACATGCTTACAAAAGAAAAAGCCTTTTATTGTGAAACAATGTTATTACTTCAGTGCAAAAAAAATTTCACATAAAATATTTTTATTAATTGTTTAAAGAAAGAGTGCAATATTAAAATACTCATAAATAAATTAATAAGAGAAATTGAATAGGAAAGATATTCCATATAAATATGTTCTTATCCATTTAATATTTGTCATGTGGTTTTAATAGTTAGTTTTAATTTTAATACCAAAAGCCCATAATTAAGTTTTTTCGCCTACAGCAATGCCAACCACAAATTTTATTTAATTTCAAGTTTTTTCTTTGCAGTGCAGTTCACCATTCATGCACCCGCAGGAAAGCAACAAATATGGATAATTTATAATTTATATATAATTATATTTGTTTTCTTAATTTATATATTTATATAATCGTCTGGAAATAATCAATTATTTCAAATGATCATTTTATCTAAAGATGTGAGAAGTAGTTTTATATTTCAAAGTCGCATATTGACTGTAAAATAATGCAAATAATTAATAAAAACATAAAAATTAAATGGAATTACAACGTATATAATATATAATAATATTTATCACAAAACTGTTTGAAATCAATATACAATTGAATATACAATTCGAATATAATTCTTTTGGAACTTTGGAGGCGACTTCGAACTACTAAAATTATTTTTATGAAATCATGAATCATTTTTTCTATTTTCGACATATTTTGATGATAAAATCAATTTTTTCTTACTGCATTTGCAATTTAAATTGAATGTAATTTAATCCATACTCAGATTTCAACTTGAGCTTAAGTGACTGTTGTTTAGTTAGTGGGTTGTTGTCATTGCTCTCACTTTAATTTTAACTATAAACTACCAATAACCAAAAACAACATTCATTTTGGTTCTTCAAAGACAGAACCAATGAAGGGTGCCAATTCTCGACAGGCGATATCAATACTGGCATTAGAATGCCTTAAAAAACTGAATACGCTTGACTGAAATATTTAAATATAGATCATTTGTTGTCAATGTTTTGCAGACCGACTGCTAATGACCCAAAACAATTCTGTGACATAAAATTGGAGTTTCCTCTCACTCATTTATAAAGAAGAATAGGAAGAAAACAGAGTGAGAGAGAGAGCTATACAATAAAGAGAGAGCTATAAAGATTGTATGAAATAGCTTAGGAATCGTTACAGAAGTTCTGGCAGGACATTTTAGGTTGAATTATCATCTAATAAAGCTGTAAAGATACTTTACTGAAAATTTTTGTAGGTTTTTTAGAAAATGAGACCTTAAAGCATGTAGAGGAAGGTTTTACAGCATTCATGTATAATCAAAAGAAAAACTTAAGGGGGACCTAATATTAAATACAAAAGTAAAACGCGGTAAATTAGGTTCAATATTACTATTTGTTGAGAAAATTGAAATTGGAAAATAAACATTTAAGTCTATGAAGAGGACACAATATAGGTCGAAGTGCTAAAAGCTCCACATAATAATACAAATAGTATGCTATTGCCATTGCAAATACATGATTAAATGTGAACCAATTCCAACAGAATCATAAAAATAAAAAAAAAATATTAATGCCAGTGAAAAATATATATACACGAATAAGAAAGTAACTATATTTGTTATGTAATTTTTGATATTTTGACACTTGAACCGTAAAAATGCAATATTGACTGACAGCCAGGCAGCTATAATGGCACTCATATGCTATCAGGTAACATCCAAACTTGTATGCGAGTGAATTGATAAGCTTAACATACTCGACTGGAAGAATCAGGTGTACTTAATATGAATTCCGGCGCATGCTGGTTTCATTTCCAAGGCAATGAAATGGTGGACAAACTGTAGAAACTGTAGAAAAGAGAGATACTGCATACCACGTGCTTGAGGAGTGCCCGGAGGGTATTTCATGGATCATAAGGATTCAACACTAGGAAAGATACGCCCTATACTGTCTGTCTTGACTTAGAGAAACACTCTAATCTCTCTAAGGTGCACAATAGCTCTTTTAGATGGAAGAATAGGTAGATTTTTGTAAATATAGAACAGTATGTATAATTATGCATTTAAGTCACCCGAAACTCACCAGTATTTTTAAAAAAAATTTCATAGAAATAATAATTCTATGATTGATTCTAATCAAGAATCCTGTTAAATTGAAAGAAATTATACTGAACTGAAGTAATTATTTATAGAATAATTTCGGTTCAATGTCAAAAATCTTTGTTTTAATCCTAATGAAACTATAAGATCATTACATTTAACTATATATACGTGAATGTACGTGACCTCATAGGTCACAATTGAAAGTTTAGCGTCCCTTGCTACATTTCAATGTCCAACAAAATTTTATTTTCTCCTATTAACAATAGTTATAACAAATTATCGTGAATTAATATTTTGACAACTCAAAATATAATCATTAATTGCAGTTTCTTGGCTAACCTTCAATGTGGCGAATAAACACAAAAATATTTACTTGGGGGTAAAATGGGAGATTCAATAAATTTATTGTTTTATTACGAAATTAAAAAAATTTTCATACAATGGACAATAAAAATCATCGCCGTACTTGACAACAAAGGCGTTCACAAAATGTCAAAACAATTCTGAAATTTTATTAAAAACAATTTGCGTTAATGATAAATAAAATTATTATTTACAATATTTTCTGCATTTATTTAATTTTACAAAAAATTCAATTTTTCTGCTAAAAACTCGCTAAAACCGCAAGTGAAAAATGCAAATTCTCGCTATTGTCAAAATAATTTTAGTTTTTCACACCGTATTTGAGGCATTTTTATGTAAATTTGAAAATAATAATAATGTGTATATATATATAATAATAATAAACTTGAAATATATACCCAAGATGAGTTCAGCAGTAGGAAATGTTAATGATGATCGAAGTTCAATGTCAACTTTATGCGTTGTTTTGTTCGCTAATTTGTTTTGCATAAAATTATAAATTTAGCAGATACGCTCAGCAGGAGTAGAGCGGCGCTTTATGCTCAAATTTGTCAGTTCCAAAAAAACATTACTATCAGATCTTTATTTCCTTATATGTTTTTCTAATATCTTGTGAACACATTAATCACATCACTTTATAAGAGAATTTTAATTGTAATTTTAACTGTCAAAAATCTTAAACTGACATCTGAAATCAAAAACCAAAAATATTGATTCAAACGTCATATCATTGTAATTTAATAGTCAGTTTTATCATATGTCCACACTATTTGATTACTTTCTCAAAATATTTATTTTGCACATATGATAAATGTTTTGCACATATGATATATACATATTATGTATCACAAGTTTGTTTCATTTTATATATAAATTTTATTAATTCTCTAAAACTGTTCACAATAGCACAAGTTTGACTGTACAATACTATACTACGGTGAACTGTCCAACTTAAATTCAAATTAATTTTGTAGAAATTACGTTTCAATTTTCATTACGTCAAAATTCCCATGCAAATCTTTTCGATTAGAATTTGTTTTGCTATCGAGATCAATAGCAACAATCAAAATTCTCGTGTGAATGCAGTATAAGTCTCAGCAAATCTTTCTTTACCTAAACAGTTTCTATTACCATTTCAAACATTATTAGGCCTTTTCTTTTGTAAGCATATCGCAAAAGAACAACCGCTTATTTTAAAAATAACAGGAAACGATAACACTGCTGGCTTATTTAGTCCAATCTTTTCGAAATTGCTTAACTAGTAAACAGCTCAAATGGCGTGGTTGCCAAGAATAAAAATGTGTCTATTGTGAATGACTTTTAGAAATACATACGAAATTTCCAGTTAACTGTCAACGAATGATTTTGTTAATTCTTCGTATTTCGTGTCGTAATTGTTCGTAACAAATACATTACACCAACATTATGATTTAAAAAAAAGGAACATTAAAAAACTTAATAGATACGATCAAGAAACAGAGAGAATTTTGATTAAAGTTCTTTATAAAAGCATTTCCAAGAAATATAACCTGACAAGTAACACGTTATCTTTATATATATTAGCAGCTTTAACATTTTTGTTTAACGTATTTATTCGATTTAACGTCTTCATTTCATTTAACGATTAGCCAACAGAAGAAATTTTTGGTTAAAAAAGTTGATGATAAAATATTGATTGATTGATAATAAGATATTACAAAATGATAAAATTAGTTAATTTGATTTGATGGAACGGTATTACTTTAGAGCACTTCTGGCACTTCTTAGTATCCTTTAGTGCTTTTAACTTCTCAAAAAACACTAAATTACCATTAACAATATTTACTTAACTACATTTATAATTAAAAGTCATTTTTAAATTAGGTTTATAATAATTTGATTAATTTTGTTCTAATATTGTTTTTTTCTTGTATTAACTGTTATTTTCTAAATAAACATATTTCTCATGTACTTTTTTCTTTATAAGCAATTAAACATAATTAGTCCATTTTTCATAATTTGTTAGTGCCTCACTTAAGTTTCTTTTGTGAACCGCATTTTAATTACCGCCTCTAATGTTACTGTCCACAAAATCTGGAGCAATTAAGTCCCCAAATATTTTTTAATTATTTTAAATTAACATTTTAGTTTACAAATGATACTTTTCTGTCAAAACTTTACTGTTGAGGCATTTTCCATTTGCTCAGAATTTGGCTTAAGTGGCTCATTTGCGACATGTGTGGTACTAATGATTCACCGCTCAGAAAGACTGTTTTGTTGGGCTCAGAATCCATAAACTTTTTTATAAGCCATTGGGTTTAATGCATTTTAGGCTTAAACGCGGCTACTTAAAATGTAACCTCAACTAACGTGTATTAGATATATGTAGGCATATAAAACGAACAAAACGAACAAATCGAACAAATTGGCCATTGATATGCATATTTATTATATTTTCATTTAATAAACCATAAATGAGTATCATAAAACTAAACTTGTTACTTTTAAAACGCAGCACTTCAATTGAGGTTCTAAGCAAAAATTTAGAGAATTTTCAAGTACACATGGAAAAGATTGTTCGTTTACTCGTGTCACTTGAATGGAGAGACGGCCTTGAGCCTTTCAAGAGTTACTGCCAAAGATATTTATGACAAAGACTTGCTAAATCGGTACGAACATTAATCTTAAAACAAACAAAATTAAAATTCCTCAAATGTCTTTAAGATAATAATGTAGTACAGTGTTGCCTTCTTGTACGTAATTTCAGCCGTGTTCCTACTGAGCCGCAGAGTGGCACTAGGGCCTCGACAGTGTGTTTGGATGAGCGTTTTTAATGCCATCATTGCTTAATTAAATTACCAATATTATGATTTATTGTTAAACAAATAAATACTTTGAGGTTGCAAATACTCAGTATAATTCTTATGAAATCTAAAAGTCTGGCAACATAGGAATAATTGATGCACTATAAATTTTATTGCTTCGCTGTAGCTTCCAGTGTTAGCCATTTGCTTCGTGGAGCTGAACGATGAAATTGGCAAGGTGGTGCGCCGGTTCTATGGTAAGTATCATCAAGCTAAGTAATTTGAATCGTTTACATTTTTTTATTGAATTTATTTCAATTGTTATCCTAGCATGAATTCAGGCCTTAAAGCACTTTTTACTAGAAGATTTAATTGGTGCAATTTGTAGCTAAAATTTGTATATAGAATTTATTTGCTCTCACAATCAACTTTGCGTAATGTAACCTATTTGCTTTACATTAAAACTATTAAAATAGATATTTTAAATAATATTTTAAATATTTCTAATAATTTATTGACTGCAATTATTCTTCTAAATACATTTAGTGTTAGGTTGTTTCTTTCCAAGAAGATACAACACAACTGAAAGATATTTAATTTTGTTATTTTAATTGATCTATAAAATTTATTTTTTAATAAATAAATAAAAGGAATTTAAACTTAATTTTCATTAAATAAAATTCAAAACCAAAGTTTACGTGTCGCTAATAGAATAAGTTCAGTAAAATATGTTGGAAAGCATCGTGTAAATGCGATTCTAATATAATTAAAATATATCATTTTAGAAGGTTTAAAATAAAGTGGCTGCAAGTAATTATAATTTTTTTTGTTTGTTTTCCGAATTTATGAGAAATAGATTTATTAAATAGATACTTATTCAATTAAATCAAATATATTGTGTTGATTGAATAAGATGAATTTCGCTTGATCCTGATATTAGGTTAGGTATGAATATGAATAGTTTCTACATCAAGAAATATATAGCAAGAAGGCATGATTGGCAGCAAATTACCTCGATGGAATCGGTCTTACTACATCTACTGTGTTCCAGAGATTTTATGTGAAGCCATTTAAGGCAAGTCTGCGATAGTATCCAAGTAGACCATCTACAGCTCTTGTTTTAGTTTGCATTGTATATATTGATTTGATTTACTAGATTTGATCCTGACATTATTTAGAGTTTCTTATATATGTATTAATAACAAAACCCTCTTGTAATCAGAATCTTATAAAACAAATGCTAAAAATGATTAGTTATAAATATGTGTTATATTCTCATATCCGATCATATTCTTATACGGTTAAATAAAATCTAAATTAGGTATGTAAGGTAAGGAAGTTTTTTGAATAATAATGAAATAAATATATTTATTTTAAAAATTGACTGGGATTATTTTTACATCTAAAATAAATTAATTAACATACATTAGAATGAATGTTGTATAGGGAAAAAGAAATTAATGGATGTTCGACTCATTGTGACCAATCTAAGAATGTCTAAATCTTCATAGGTCATCTCAATTAAGTTGTTGTAACCTGTAGGGATCTATAAAGCACATAACATGAAAAGAAGTGCAAAGGATGTGGATAGGTAATGGTAGTGTGAGATGAGAAGGAATTGTTTAGAAGTAAAAATGGGTGAGTTCTCTCTATTAAGTATACTCTATCGGTTTGTTTAAATTATAAATTATAATTTGAAATAAGAATCATAGACAAAGACAACTAAATTTTATATAAATGATTTTAAGAATTCACAAAATATCTAATTCTTTACTTTAGATGTGACGTACAAAGTCAGATCATGCTTCATTTTTATACGTAAGCCTATGGGTACTGCTTCAAAACTTAATGACGAAATTAATATCTTGAGTGTAATTTTTCTGAACTTAACGTACCGTTTCACATTTGAACATATATTTTGAATATTTTTTTTCAAATCTATTAAAATTAGAAGAATGACGATTATACTTCTCTAAGTGTTCTAAGATTTAATATTTAAATTAATTTTTTAAATTTTTACTTTTATCTTTAATATCGAAATTAAACATATTTATAGATAGATATTTCCAATTTAATATTTTTCTTGTTTTAAGCGCGTCTAACAACCAAATTTTTCTTCGCTGCGCTCATGTTAACTTTCAGTTTTTCAAAAATATTTTTTCGAGTCTTTTTCACACTTCGACGCTGGAAAACTGACAGCAAAAACGCGCCATAAATAGTCTAAGAAAAATAGTATCTGCGCTGTTTACTTTAGACGAAACAACAACTCGAAGCGCAGAAACAGCAAAGTATCTATATAAAGTCAACATACTCATAATCCGCAAGAGCCATTGCAATATTTACAACGCCGAGTCGCCTTAATGCTTGAACGGCAGTTGTTTTTGTAGTGAAGCATGCAATGAGCCAACAACGAAATCCAACAATAAATTAAACAATTGCAATTGCGTGCAAATAAATTTCAAAAAAAAAAAAACAAAAACAAAATCAAAATCAAAAAAATTAAATAAAAATATTATAAATATAATAAATTTATGTATAAAGTAATTATATAGTACATGGTATAATTGGATTTTTTAATATATTCCAGCTGTTATTAGAGACTCTAAACGAGGCAGCCTGATTACAAAGATGCTTGCAACAAAAAAAGTTAAAAAGAACAACAAAGAACATAAAATAAAGAAAAAAATTAATTAATGAAAAATTATTAAGAAAATTGCTTAGAATATTACAATTTATAATGAAATTTAATGAAACTGAGAATGTTCTGAGTACGCCCACATTTCTGATACATGTCATTAAGATAGCATTCCGACATATGTGTGCAGTGCGGTGTGTTGCCAGATGCATGTTTCATAATTAAGTGACAAGTTGTAGCTTAATTACTGCACATTTCCTACATTGAAATACTTTTAGATCTCAGCGAATTATGCAAATTTGTATGACTCTCTTCGCCCTGTAACATCCGTAGAAGAGCATCCAGAGGAATTAATTTGTAGAGGCATGGGAATGTCACTGATTTGAGGAACAGTGTGTGCAACTGTTCTGCTCTACTCTAACCTAAGCCTTTCAGTTTCTGTTAACAAAAACTGTGATTTGTGAGTCATAATGAAATGTTATGATTCACATATGGCATGGATTGATATTATTGATATTAAGTTTCTCCCCATATATAAAATATTGAGGGTTAATTAAAAGGAAATGCTATTGAAACATCATTTTCCAGTTTTAAATTTGTTTTTTAAAAAACAAACCAACTTGCTTTTAGATGTGCTTTCACATTGCAATTTTTTTTTAGTCATCCGTTTTACATATATAGGTAATTTCGGAAGAAGATTAACGGTTCCGTGTAGTTAGGAACAGTGTTGGGTGAGGGTGTTTCCACAATTACTTTTATAAAATATTTTATTCCTTCTCAAAGAATTAGTCAAATTCTGGCGAAAGTATACCTACTTTTTGATACATATTACCTAAACCTATTATCACAACAATATTCAAAGGATTTAATGACGTGGTGACATAGTTCCAACCCTTTCAAAATATAATCTACCTAAACCTTTTGGTTTACAAATATTTTCCTTTCATTTCCCTTTCCTTTGGTTACGAGAGCTTGTAGTTAATAATAAATAATTTTGTATGCTTTTTTGGAAATGGACCACCTTCATCGAAAAAATTTTATACATTTTTCAGACCAAGTGATCACCTCACGAAGTTAAAGTATTTTAAAATGATGATGTATAGCTTTATGTGCATAACAGTTTGCAGGTATGAGTATTGACTCTTCCCTTCACTGTAAAAAGGGATCAAATATCTTCCCTTTTACATTATAATTACATTAAATTTTAATAAATTTTTATTATTCTATATTTTTTTCACTAATGTTTTTAAATCCATTACAGTTAATATTCTTCATTAATTTTTAATATATTAGTTTTAAATATATTGAATTAAATTTTCAATTGAAATGATTTAATCAAAAGCTTTTTAATTTTAATATAAAAATTATATATCAGATTCCTGCTGGTTGCACTTTTCACTTCATTTCCAGATTAATGTTAAAAAAAGTTTAAATATTTTAAAAAATAAATAAAGTTTTCAATTTAGTGTTTCTGCGCTCTCCTCACTCACGTATGTGGTCCCATAAAATGCAAAATTTTATTGACAAATAGTTACGCGCTGCACATACACGGCGAGAAAAACAGAAAATACTAGGTACACTGCAAAATGCACGCACAAATATTTGAGTTTATTTATTGGTTTTTCCACACGCAATTTATTTTTCTTGCACTTTTCACAGCCAACTTCACTTTAATGAGTTCGTTTAATTGCCTCCGAATTTCAATGGTTCGAGCCGTAAATAGGAATGCCAGCGTTTTTTAACAACGATTTGTTCTAATTATTTGAATTAATTGGTTCTGTTTAGCGAAAATAATTCTGAGCACTGGATTCTTTATGAAATTCGATTTAGTTCCGTTTTTTAATAGAAATTGTGATTGCAACGTGAAAAGTGCAGGTGCAACTGGAATACGCAATCAAATATCGCAACAATAAAAATATAAAATTTATGCTTTCTAATTAAAATTTTATTTCTGCAATTTTAATTAATTTCTCGCCACTACCTCACTCATCCCTCGCCCAATTTTCACACATTTCACGTCGTGGATGGTTCCTTTGCTGCACAAATCGATTGCGGTCTGCAATCTCCATTCGAATCTCGAACCTAAGAAAATTCCAGGCTATGGCACATTAAGTTTTTTGCAACTTTTATTGGTATTATTAAAATTCATATTTTTATAATTCATTAGAAATAGTTTTAAGTTAATTTTTATAACTTTTGCTCTAAAATCCAGACCCTAAATTATCAAATTAACACTTCGAATTGCTTGAATGCACATCTTATATGTTATATATCATTGCGATGAGATGAAAAGCACATAAAGCAATTGCTGTAAATAAGTTAATTTACTTAAGTAGAATGTAAAATTTTATAATCTAAATTTCTTAAATTGCTTATCTGCATATATTTATGGAGTAATATTCTTGAGAAACTAGTACTTTTTATTAACCCAACCGTCCATTTGATTTTGGTATGACCTGTGATTGGTTTGGTGTAAGTGACGGCAAAACTTCTCCTGTTCAAGCAGTGCAAAGGCACCGTTTTGTTACCATAAAGCAGTCCATGGCACTGGAAGTTTAAAAAAAATTCATGATAGGAGATTATTTTTAGAATATCCATATTTGGGATTCCCACTAAGCTTATTAGTTTATAGATTTCTAAAGTCAAATGTCCATTTCTGGTTGAAGGGAATATACAATTTTACGGCAATGGAGAGTGATGGCCAAGGGTTTATCAGTTTTGTCAAACCAATCTTAATTATGTTAAGAAAGGTTTTGGCATCTTGGCATAATAATATTAGTTCAGATTTCTCGCAGCCCATTGTTTTAAATTTATGAAAATTTATAGAAATTGGTAATAAATATATTTCCCAACACTTTTTAATGAAAAATCAGTTTTTGTTTTTCTGCTGACGATTATGAAGATCATATCCATGGCAACAACAAACAAAGGAATATTGAACTAACCTTATCTCTTTTAGGCTCATCATAATCATAAAGATATTTCCAATAATTAAATAATATTGACTTTAGTAAATTGATTGTTAAATAGATATTTTAAAGTTTTAATCGAATTCACCATATAAACTCCTCTATGGATTTATGTTAAGAATACAATTTATAAAGAAATATCTAGTTTTAACGAAGTTTTTGATTATTTGATAAACTTTTTTGAATAAAAATGTTCTAAATCTATTTAATAAAGATATATTAATTAATACATGAATTGTTAATTACCACCTAGTTTGAGGTTAGTGCTTCCAAACGACCACGAACTCAACAATCGGCTAGAAAAACTTTTGATTCCGTATTTTGGGACTCCAGTGGAATAATTTTCATATACTATTTGGAAAAAGGAAAAATAATAATATCAGACTACTATTGCATAATATTGGATCGATTGAATGAGGAAATCATGAAAGAACGACTATATTTGTCTCAGAAAAAATGTTGTTTTAACAGGATAATGCATCCGCTCAGATGTCAATGAAAACCATGGCAAAATTAAACGAATTACGGTACGAATAACTTCCTCACGCACCGTATTCTTCAGATTTGGCTCCCAGTGACTATTACCTGTTTCCAAACTTGAAAAGATGGCTCCAGGGAAAGAGATTTGTATCAAATGATGAAGTTAAATGGTATATTTTGGTGGACTTGATAAATTGTATTATTTAAAGGGTATGTAAATGTTGCAAGTGTGTTGGAATCGGTGTGTCTTTAACGAAATAAGGCACTCAGAACTGTACTCAGAAATAGCAATATTGAAAATTTAAAAATCACCTTGTTATGTTAAATAATTATTAACCGTAATTATGCACTTTTCCAGCACTTTCTACAAGCATATCATAAAGTACTTCGATAATATTCTAATTTAATACGTGATATATAAGATAATTAACGAAACTTCTATGTGGAGTTAAATGTATATTAGCACAACTAGACCACATTTTATAATGATATGAATTAAATTAAGTATAAGGAAATATAAACTAAAAAAAATTAAAAATGCACACTAAGCAAACATATTTCTATCTCAATAGAACACCAAATTAGCTTTACCAAAGCTCACTTTATTAAAAATACTTGAGAACTAGTTAAAAATCGTGACGCAATTGACAACATCTATAGTTTTCATTAATATCAATAAATTATCCGATTGACTTTGAATTTTTCATGGACTTAGTTTTATTGAAATAAGTGCAAAGGCTTTCTTTAGAATCAGAGAGAGTTATGAAACTAAGAC
>NC_051846.1:136901750-136909923 GCF_002237135.1 Teleopsis dalmanni | reverse complement strand
GAGTCTCGGTTTATAGTAAGTCTGTTCTTGTAGCAATAATAACATTAATAATGTTTATTTTAAACTGACTCTGAGTATATGATTTCTCAATAAACTAATGATTTGAAATGAAAAAGTCTAAAGGAGGTATATCCCATAATTTCTGTGCACTGTTCAAATTGGCAACAGCTCCTCTCATAAACAAATTTTGCCATAAGAACGTATAGATTATAGCGCCACCTTATTGAAACCATATCTTCATAAGATATACTCACCACATATCTAAACTCACGTATTTTAATTCATGCTTTAAAAACCGGTAATCGGGTCTCTTCAGCGTTTTATACTGGTGGTAACTACAATGTCAAACTCATTTTTAATACACTCGGTCCTCTAGACCACAAAAAAAACAAATTTAATGTGCTTCAGACTACAATAGCATTCAGGAACAACTTTTCTTGTTAAAAAAACTTTTTTCATTGGGTCTATTTCAAGTTATTCTGAAATTTAATTTCCTTATGTTTACAAAATATTTAGTAACATGACTCGAGTTTTTAACTGAAATGAATTATATATGTCTTGAAATGCAAGTCTATATAATTACGGGTCTATTTGATTGCTCCCGATTTTCATCCATTTTTTAGTTCATATCAGTTTTTCTCATAATAAAGTAAGTAGATGAGCCTTGCATTCGACATACTTAATTCAAATTGGTCCATTATGATATCACATAACCTAAGTACGACCTCTTAATCAACAAACACTCAAAATGTAGCAGATTTGGTAAAAGAACGGTGACAACACATGAGATGTCCTGCAGCTGGTAATAACATAATGTTTTCGTTATTATTCACTGGACAGGCACAGAAAAGGTGTTTGATGGCTCAACATCGCAGCTTCTGCAGTTGTCATAAAATGTAATACACATTTTTTTTTGTATCCGCTAGAAAAGAACAGAAAAGCTTCTGGGTAGTCATTGGATGTAATACACACTCCCTTAGGCATGTCCGCTTATTGGATAGTATCCAGTGGTGATTATTATAGGAACTAAGATTTCATTTCTTTACATTGAGAGAAGCCTCTGTGTTTTTTATGTGTTCCTTTTAGGCCTTTCGCGTAAACACATTGTTTCTTAATTCCATCGTTAACTTATTTTGACTAGAAACAATTGTTTTGTATAAGTTCTGGAGTCGAATTCCTAATTGAGGTCCTACTATTAGACCACTATTTTTTAATTATATTACGAATATTATTATGACGAAAAGCTCTTGATATGAAATATATTCGAATGTAACCATAATTTGCAAATATAAATTAAACCAAATGACATATTAATTGTCTTTTTTCGTTATCTAAATAGTTTTTAAAAATATGTGATTGCTCTTAAACTAATAAATAATGTGTCTATGGTGTGAGTGATATCCTCAGAATTAATAAAATGTATGAAATAAATTTTTATTGCCTGGCTGCAGTCATTAAATTCCAAAAAAGAAGATTATACAAGTTATGACAAATCGTTTTTTAAGACCCCTGACAAGACACTTAAAGAAATACATAACAGTAGAAGAATTCACGAAAAATCAGAAAGAGCAATATGCTATAATGAAATTTTTCTAATAAATTTTATAAATGAATTTATTTTAATTTCTCTTAGATCATATTTGGAACATTAAAAAATATCATGTATTAAAATTTATAATTGTATCTATTCAGTAGGGGGAGGGAGTGGATACATTCCTGCACTGATAATTTGATTGTGAATATTCAAATTGACGCATAATATTTTTAGGTCATAAGTTAACAATAATAATAAAAACAAAACCATGCGTTTCTCAACAGAAGATTAGTATATACATTTAAAGTTATAATTTTTCATTTCATCCATGTATATATATATATCTTTAATAATTTTTTGAAATGTTATTTATTTATCTTTAATAATTTTTTGAAATGTTATTTCAGATCCCGTTGTATTAAAATATTTAACTACATACGCCATGGATAAACTTGTTATAGGCTGAACTTGTCATATTATAAAGAACTTGAGTTTAATTTAAACTGTGAAGGAAAGATAATGGTTTCAATGCAATAACTGCTGAAAAGTAATATTGCGTTTCTGAAGATACAGTGAGTTTAATAAAAATAAAAACAAAAACGCTGGTGTCAAAGTCCACTAAATGAAGGACAACAATAAAAAAATATGTATGCCAAAACGAAATATATGAATATGTCTACAGACTACTACAAATAATGGTGAAATATTAATTAAAATCGTAATATGGAAACACCATTTTACACCACATTAATATTTTAGAAAATCTTCAAAATTGATTCGTGAGGCTACAGGGGAAACATTTGGTACATGCAGTAAAGTTGTTTACGCAAATTTAAATATAAGAAATATTTCCAAAAAGATCACTGAAGTTGGGCACTTGGCAATACTCGAAAGAGCTATATGGTCAGTCAAAAATTCAAATAAAAATAAAAAAAAAAATTTTGTGCAAAAATCTTCAAATTCAAATTATTTTCATATAATTTTTTATTTCCTTTAACAATTTTTAATATTTGAACATTAATAAGGATAATACACTCTACTTGTTAAAAACGTAGAACATTTAAAAATACTTGTCCTATAAACTTACAACTCTGCTTATCTCCTGATGGAATACTGATCCTACACGATTTCTCTAAGTCTTACACTATTCCCTGTTTCTTTCGTAATTTGATATCAAGAGTACTGTGCATCTTCAAGCTCTAGGTCCACGGTTCTCTGCCATGTCTTAGCTGAAGCTCCAGGTCAGCTGGAACGATTAGCTTGTGGGTTTTAGCGTAGGATTTGCTTTGTTATACAAGAAGCTGGTTTCATAAACGTGTGGCGAATCCACTTCCACTATGTTCTTTTGATTTCACTGGCAGCTTGTATTTGTTGCGAGCCTTCCCATAGTTCGGTATTGAATATTCGACCATATTGTTTGTATTACCTTTAATCATTTTTTTATGAATACTTGGAGGCATAGTTTTTCCACGTTTCACGTCCGTAGAAAAATGTTTAATTGACATTCGAGTTAAATATTTGAAGTTTAGTACGGGTACTTATTTGGTTTGATTTCCGCACATTGTTTAACTGTCCAAATGCTGAAACGTTTTCGTCAGCACAACTTTTATCCGTGATGATACTACAAAGATATGTACATAATTTTACGTGCTAACTGCGGCATTACCAATTCTGATGGATGGAGTATCTGGGATACTGTAGTGCAGCGGTTATACTGCATTACGTTTGTGTTTTCATGGCTTATATTTTAACAATTTACTTATGTACTCTCTTGCATTAATTACATTGAATCGATCTATAAGAATAGCAGTATCATGTTTTATATCCTAACATTATCCTTATAAACTCATCAAAAGTTGCTCCACTATTCTATTACTGCATATAGTTCGCTGATAAATAACTTTTTAAAATTGATATAAAATTTTCCAATAACATTTTTATTTGATTTATTGAGTGAACATTTAATATCTGTCAGCAAATTTGTCAAAAATCAAATTTAAGGTTTTGCAGTATGAAATTGCCAATATACATAAATTTTTTTAATTTATTCATATATTTCTTATATTTTCGACATCTTCGTGTTTATGACTTAAAAATAGTTCAGGGGCTAAATTCACAATCTTTGTTTTCTTATTTCTCCAGCAAAAACTATTTGTTTTCATATCGCGGTGACCTTTGAGTTTCGAATAATTTTGTTAATCAATCGAACATCAATAACCAATTCAAGACATTATACTCATATCGAAGGAAAAAAATTGCAATCATAATAAATTGCATAATAATGGTAACATCGCATCTCATTTGAATCGCGCAGGTGTGGCAGCTCTGTAATATTATCATTAGCCGTGTAGCGCGGACTTATTAGGCGCAACGCAAAGTAGTCAATTTGTAGTTTTTTGCAAATTTTTTTATCTTTCCATAAAATAGCACCGCGAGGCAGAAAGGCGTTGCCAGTACAAAACTTTATTTGTCTTGCATTGCTGAAACAATTCGATTTCGTATTGAAGAAAAAACTTGATATTGTTCCAAATGCTATGAACCAATTTCAATTGAATGTGGCTATTGTTGATTTACTTTTAATATCTTTCATCTGAAATTTTTGACATTTAAGTTGATATCCGCATCTAAAATCATGTTATAAATTTATAACTGCGTAAAAGATACAATTTCTGTATTAACTTCCAGAGTGAATCTATGAATTGATTTATATAATATCAAAAAATATCATCATGATCATCTGCACCGAGTTTTTAAGAAATTATTTAAGTAAGTAAAATGCCTATAAGAATACGCTAAGCAGAAAGTAAGTTTTATTAACTCGAAACCAGTCACTTCTGGTAATGCACAGTGGTTATCAGCAGTGCCGACTTTAGCACCATGCTCGAGTAGCTAGTATGCCCCGTGCCCTATAAAATTCCATGTGGAAAAAAGAAAAACAAGGTTAGAACGGTGAAAAATACAAATAAAATTATCAAAAGAAAAAAAAAACTAAAGAATCTAGAATATCAGATTTTAGTATTCTTAACTCTTTGAAATAACAATGCTTAAGAAAATATGTTATAGATTTTTATATATTGTTAAAAATATAAATAGATGAAGATATATATGGTATACTGTACTGATAATTATTATGAACAAATTATTTCTATTTTCATTATTTCTATTTCTATTTTCAATTTTTTTAGTTATAATCGAAGTCAATGTTTTCGTAAATATCGTTTTCAATTAAAAAATTCGTCAATCTGATTTGAAATTCCGATATCTGTTGATAACAGATAAGTTTTTACCAGTTTTGACTTTTAATAACTCCGTTCTACATTAGCTACTCTAATAAGCTTAATGTTCAAGGTATTATCCATACATTTGGATATATTATTTGAATGCTACGAAGTTATGGGAATTTATAGGAATTACTGAGCTTTTATTAGAATTATATTTTCGACTTGGGTCCAGCGCTCAATTCGAACTTCAGTTCTGTCGCAATTTATACATTTGTTTTTCGATACGATCTTTTATGAAGTTTAAGATGTGATAAGATAAATAAATAAGATCATCACATACCTTACTGTCATCAGTATAAGATTTCGAATCGAATACTTTTTTCGGCTGTTTTTACGGGCTTAATACTATTTTTACAAGTCGGATCCGGCTCTTTTTCATTATTACCTCTGTGGACGGCAAAAATATATTATTGGATCAATTGAAGATTATGATTACTTTAAACCGGAAAATGGTAACATATGTTTCTTTAGAAAGATTAGAATAATCATTAAAATTAAAAGTAACAAAAAATTTTAAAACTCCTTTTATTATTACACGCATAAATTTATAACCTAACTCATATGATCGTAAGAAAACACTAAATATCAGAATGGTGTGCTATCCTTACAAAAAATTTTTAAAAGAGATTTTTTTGGCGCTTATAATAATAATTTTCGACACGTAATTAGATGTAGGGGGGAAATTACTTAAGGATGTGTGGAATAAATTAATTGAAAAAGCCAAAATAATTAACTGAACCGGTTAGAGTTAGAAGGTGCACGTTTTATAGCTACTCGGCATGAACGACCAAATCTCGCTCACTAATCCAGTCGAGGCTTAATCGGTAAAACAGAAAAAAAAAACAGGGGACTAATCTTTTTCATAGACAATGTTGTTGGGATTAAAACAACAACAATACCAATATAGCGATGGTATATTGTGTTATAGAAGTATGTCTCTATATTTAACCTATTTGTTGTTGAACATCACAGGTTTTGAAATTTGTAGACGCCAGCTTTATTTGCTATTGCTGTTAATGTATAAAGATTTTATGCTAGTCTAGGAGTCTGTGCACTTATTCTATCTCGTTATGGTTTCAAGGTGACCGAATATGTTTACGTATTCATTTTCCATCCAATGTTTCTTTTTATTCCCATTAGTTTAGATGTTTGGAGTGTTACTGGCACTTTATTGTAATTTCCACTGGAGATCTAAAGAAGTTCTATTTTTTCAGTCTTTAAATATAGTGCATGTGTATTTCAATAAATACTAATTATAGATGTAAATCTGTATAAATCCTTTGAGTTCATAAAAATATCTTCATTTCTTGCATTCAATAGGCTCACCAAGAATGTAGAACAAAAACTATTATTAAGTAAATAATATACAATGATTTTTAATTATTATTTCATAAATTATTTTATTTTCTATGATTTTCTTACATTTAAAATTATGTTTATAAATATTTAACTAGATTTTATTATAATAATCTTCAGATAGTTTTGTTTAAAATTTCGATTCGTTAAATTAATAATAGCTACGCACTAGTAAAATTTTCATATATCGTAAATATTTTACATAGAAAAGCTAAATGTTTAATTTAAATTATAATAAATTAAATTATGATGAATGAGGTCAAAATTCTTAAATTATAAACAGATATGCCTACGCTTTAACAATTATACGCATTTTTCATAATTTTTTGAAAATCGTTGTTTTGGGAACAAAATCTAAAATTCTTTAGGAAAGTTTTGAACTTTGAGTAACGCAAGAGGATTCGTTCAATTTAATTGATTTAACATAATAACCCGAAAGTGTTTATATGCGCAATAGATTACTTAAGAATTCTTTAACAATTGTAATTATTTATCAATAAACAAATTTGAGTATTTTGTGATTTGCTAATACTTGTTGTTTCTGGATCGTTATCACTAATTTACATGTTTCGTACTTCGCCACGAGTGCCTTTAATCGCTGGAGTTATTATGTTATTAACTTTAACTACTAATTTCTTTAAATTACTAGCAATACAACGTAATAATTATTTTTATTCTCTACTAATTTTACATAAAATAATTTAATGAGCGAGTGTGTGTTTATGTTCAATGAATTCTGGCCAACGCTATTCCTTCAGCTTTCATTATTGCACGTTTAGTACCAGTTTAGAGGCTGAAAGTTCATGAAGATCCACGCATGCGTGGTCTTCGTGCTGTTGCCACCTCTCTTTTACGGTCATTGCCTAAATGCCATCACTTCAGCGTAGTGGCTTTCATAGGGTCATGAAATGCGGTCAGGTGTGTGTCTCTGGTGGTGGAGATTTGGATTGCCAAATTGATGTGGAAGTGAGCTTGATTTTTCAATGGATGCCGTTGGAGACCCAGTATGTATTTCATTTTCTGGTGAAGCGTGTCGAGAATAAATGGGAGATAGTTTCTGCAAAGATGGGCCTCCTAATGAAGTATTACTTGGCGATCTTGTCGTAATAGGTGGTGTTAATGAGCGCGGGGAGTGTGAATCAGTAGACGAACGTCGACAGAATGGGTTTAAACCATTAAATGGTGAGGCAAGTATATGTGGTGCGAGATGGGGAAACCCCGGAAGACCAGTTAAACCTGGAAAAAGAAGTGAATTGCCAGGATGATTTAGCAACAAACGTGGATCACTAATGAACGTTTCAGGAAACGTATGTGCATGTCCAGAATGTGGTACATTTGGGAAATGTTGCTTCAGTGATTCAAAATTCAGTGGTGGTAAGCTGTGTGAACTGGCGTACAAACGTGCCAGGAATTCGGCTTGTATAGTGTTAGATAAGACACTAGGAGCACTTTGCGAGTTTTGATTTTTGTTATTGTTTGCGTTTATTGGTTCGGGAAGCGGATCTAAATGATGATTATCACTAGTGGATAGCAGTTTCCTATGAAGATTTAAATTTGAACTGTGGCGATCTCTGCTTCTCTTTGAAGGAAATGCGGCATTGCAGCCATCTATATTGCACTTGTGATGTAGCTTAAGATGTACATTCTGATAATGAGTTTTAAGATGGAAGTGGTTTTGAAATATCTCGCCACATGCTGTGCATTTGAGTGGGTTATCCTTATCAATTGGCACTTCGGCTTCTTCTGGTATATAGTCTCCATTATGTTCATCACTGGAGATGTTTTGTGCACCATCTCTTGTAGGTGAGGTTACAGCCTCATGTCGCTTTGCGGTAAGATTTTCTGGTAGTATATTGTTATTGATGTTGATTTGACATTTCGGCTCTTGATTTGATATGTTAAGTTTTCCGTCGTCTTCCAGAATTTCTTTTTTAATGCGTAGATAGCGGTTTTCGTCTTCATCTTCTATTTTATTTAACGGTGGTGGTGTCATCGGTAGTTC
>NC_051846.1:136885007-136901650 GCF_002237135.1 Teleopsis dalmanni | reverse complement strand
AAAACCTTTTAACCAACGAAGCAACTCCCACGGCCATTACATGTAGAGTACGTAATACCGTAAAAGGAGAATCGGTCAAAGTAGTATCTGCAAACATTATGAATATAAAGCAGCAAAATAAGTCTGCAAACTTATACACAAAAGATATTGAAGAACTCACTAAATGTGCCTATGAAGGTACCTATATTTCGGATGGAATACCTATGGAAATAGCATACAAATATGCAACTCAAACAGCTGTCAAAGGAATGACAAAGAACTGCAACCATGAACGAGTTAAACTGGTAATGGAAGCAGGTAAATTTGATAACATGAACGAAGCGGTATCCAAAGCATGTACACACTACAATAGATACTAACTAAGTTGAAAAGGAATTCAATATAATAATCTTTACAATTTTATTTAGCATCGTATTAGCTAAATTTCGTAGAAAAAAAAATAAAAACGATGGACTTCTTCAAGTCCTTTCACTTATAAGAAGTACAATAGTTTATGACTTTTAAGCAGTGTATTCTACACTAATTAATTATGGATTATTATATGGTCAGTAACCTGGACCCTTGGATACTGATCATTTAAAACAACCAGTGGACATATGAAATATTGCTTCAAACTTTGTAATCAATAAATAAAGTGTTTTCTTCAGTTAAAAGCAAGAATTTTATTTTGTTTTTATAACTGCTGTACGAATATTTTGGAAAAAGATCCTTTAACGTTGCCTAGTCGTATCAGTAAAGACAAAGAAGTTTAAATGACCTCAAAGCACTCAATGAAAACATGGTCTGAAAAAAATTGTAACAGACACACACCTTTCGATCGTAATTAGAGTCGTTGACTCTAAAAAACTTTAAACTAAACGAATTTAATGAGCAGATACAAAGCCATGGATACGGGCAATCCGTATTCAGGAAAGCAATTACTAAGTCACTTACTGGTCGATTATGCTGTAACGCAGTATTAAATCCATTTCCAATTACTGTTATGCGACTATTGTGCATTAACCTGAAACAATCGCTCGCTTAATTTAAAGCTACTGCGGCGGTTCTAAGGATATTGACAAAATGCGAAGAACAAGTAAAACGTACTCCTGGCTTTCGCCGCGCTTGCTTAATAACACAAAAATTGCAAAATTTTGAATAAAAACCGCTCACACCGCCGCTGCCGTGTGTTTAAAACGGTAATGAGAAGCGTAAGAAGAACCAATTATAAGCCTGGCCACGAAATTTGTGCCGCTCCAGCACCGCAATTTCGCGTAAGATCTGGCAATTCTAAGGCAAACTGAAATTGATCCGCGGATCAGTGGGCAAGAAACGATTTTTATTTGCTTATAATTTAAGCACATTTTATTTTTGTGTAGCTGCATTAACGCAATAATTGTCGAAGTGCAATCTACGGTACAGCTGCAATAATGATGATGCGAACCGGCTCAGCAAGGCGCAGGTGAGGCGGTGACTGATCGCTACTTGTTAATTTCCGGATCAAAATTTGCTCTTTCGTAATGGTTGCTGTTACATTTTCTTAAAATTCAATTTCTAAAATAAAAAAATTATTAAATGAATTTAATTTGTTCTTTGATGGCTTACATTTATTTATTATTAAATAAGTCTTTTAATTAATCGTGTAAACTTTATGGAGTTATATTGCAGTATGGAGTTACAGTGTATTATGTTATTGAAAAGGAAAAACAGCAATGAATGAAGTTGGACAGGATACAGACCTTTATCTCCTATAGTACTATAAAAAATTTATTAAAGTTAATGATTCTTATTTGTAACTATATTTATTTATTGTAATATTTCAAACTGATTAGAGCATGGCATTAGATTGGATAATATGCTGAAACAAATTGCAATTACAACTAAAATGTTAAAAACTGATGAAATCAATAATAATATAATACTCTTTTAAACTGTAAATTAAATATCACAGAACATATCAGGAATAGAAACACATCGTCCGCTCAGTAAAAATGACTGATTTTATATATATTGGCGTTGTCAATTTGTAATATCATTTGTTCTCAAACAAAAAAAAGGTACTTCCAATTTGTGTTAGTTAAGCTATATTCTATATGTAACGATGGGACATAACAGTTTTTAACTGAACTAAAATTCTACACCTTTCGTAATTTAATGTGTATACGATATCACATATAATTTCCATAATATCGACGGTTTTTATTTAGTACAGACTATGTCAAATTTTGTGACATCAATCCATTGTATATAGGCATATACCGTCCCTGTTTAATATCTTTACAATACAGATTTTTTATTTGACAAAATATATAAAGATGTTATTGTTTTCTTAAAAATCAATTCACTTCATTGCACATCTCAAATCTTTTCGTGTTCTTACCACAATTCGAATGATTAAATATTGTCCCCTAAACCAAAGGTATATTATTTTATAAACATACGAGTATACCTAGATCTACTGACATTCATAACTGTATCTGTACATAACGTACATTACGTCGGCGTAGGCGCCCTAGTGCGAAGTTCCCGAACTTAATGATAATATCTTTGCTCTAGTGCAATACCATCACATCCATAATAAAGAACACAATCTGGTGCAATCACACACAATTGAAAATTTTTGGAATTAAATTTTTATATTTAATTTAATTTAAAATTTAAAATAAGATTTAAAAATTTACACATAAATTTTTTATTAATATAAATCACGATAACTTTTATTAGTTATCGCAAAAAATTCCATTTTAAAAAATGTCACAGTACCACACATGTGAAACTATCGTACTGAGTATTACTGTTGTATTATACATATTATTTTAGTAAAACACGATCCTGTTTCTAAAGCCTACATTTATTTCTCAACCAACCTATGCAAATAATAAATTAATAATTTTTTAAAAAAAACCCAAATAATACTTCATTACTTTTTTGTATTTAAAAATTAGAGAACTATTTTACATTTTATGTACAATCACAAAACTTTTCAATTTACTGCGCTTACAATATAGTACAATTTAAAGTTTTAGTTTAGCTTTATAATAAATTTTACTTAACTAAATTTAATAAATATTACGAGTATAATTATGTACTTATACGAGAATTAATTACATTGAAAGTCCTCTTTGCATTATGAATTGTTGATTGTGGTACTGAACTTGTATTGACTGCTGATGGTGGAGGTGATGTTCAGCAGGAATTGGATTTGGAATCGGAATCGGAGGTTGTTGTTGAACCTGAAGTTGGTGTTGAGCGACAATTCGGTATTCAGGTGGACATTGCTGTTGAGCTAAGTGTGGGTACTGTGCTGGAAATTGATTTTGAACTGGAAGTTGGTAATTATTCCAGGCTTGTTGATTCTGAACGACAGTCTGTCGAATTAAGTGAACTTCGTCTGGAGTTGGGAAGTATACAGCGTTAGGAGTATAGTGATGATTAAACGGTATTCCATTGCTCATAATATGATGATAAGGATGTCCGTAACCATTTCCGTAGTGCAAAGTAGCTCGTGATCGCATAGCAGCAGTACGATTCATCGCAGAACTACTATGACGTCGTAAACGGCCTGTGGTTTCTCCAATTGTCAAGTCCTCAGCGGATGAATCTAATGTCCAATAGTGACCGCGTCCTGGATCATCTAATGCACGTGGTATGCGCACAAAGCATTGATTCAAGCTTAAATTGTGACGTATGGAATTTTGCCAAACGTTTCTGTTCTTTTGAAAATAAGGGAAGTTTTTTGCTATCCACTCACATATTCCGCTCAATGTCAAACGTTTCTCGGGGCTGTTGCGTATGGCCAACACGATGAGTGCACTATATGTGTATGTCGGTTTCACATCTGGTGTTGATTTGCCACTAGAGGAGGTGGATTCATCCGATGATACCTCATCTAAAGAACCAGTGTGGGTTTCACTCGTGGGTAACATTTCCATGCAATTATTTTTTTCTTCTTCCAAAGAGGCCTTTTTGTCTGATAATATTGAACGAATTGAAAATTTTGATTGAAACACTGGAGCCATTTTTCAATTTATATTCCAATTACTATATTAAAAATACAAATGAAAATATATGTAGTTGCGCGAATTACGAACTCTTTACTTCTTGCAGACTGAGTTGTAAATGATGAAATTTGAGTCACTGTGTCACCTTCTTATATCTTCGAAAAATTCTACTAGTGCACTGAAGATCGACACATTTACAAATGTTTTCAATCTATAGATTAAGCACGAAAATGCACTGCTAAACGGGAATTAGCAAAATATTTTTGCAATTTTCGCTCAAAAACAATTGGGAAAATAAGAGGATTAGTAAATACTCTTCATATATTAATGCTTCTATATATTACAAGACCAAATACTAGTTAAAACAAACGCGCAACTGCATTTAAGCCCACAAGTACATCGTCCCACATACCGCCTTGATGTTCTGCCTACTACACTAAATACGAAAAGGGTTAAGAAAAGGGCAATAAAAGGTCAATGGAATCCTTCCTATTCATTCATTAGCCCAATGATATATACTAAGCATAATCCGTTGTTTTTGACGCTTCGTAGCTGACCTAAGTTTCATATTCTTAAAACTTAGTCTAAATTTACCTGTGATAACGCGCGTTTGCTCAAATTTTCCACATTTTTCTTATATTGTGCGTTAATCCATTTTCTTTAATTTGCTCTTTTGTCTTTTCTGCACTATTCCCCCTGCAGCCACCTTAATTCTTCTATAATATTCCACAATCTCAATAACCTGCAACTCAAAGCGAAAGGGTTAAGAAAGTGAACATTTTAAGGACAGTAGATTAAGTCAATGCCAGGAAAATTTCAAACTAATTTTGAAAAGCTAATACTTTTTTTAATTGTTAGTTTTGTGGTGCAGATTTGCTTCCATAACTACTTATGTTATACTTAAAGGATTTTTCCAAATATTTTAAGGATAAAATGTTCCTAATCTTTTTTTATAAAAACACTCCTTAACATATTTGAGATGAATACTTTAACTTAGCGAGAGATAATCATATTAACCAAGTATCTCATCCCTAATATAATAAAATGGTAGACTGATATTTTAATAATCCGGTTTTTTGTTTTGTAACCAGCTTTAAAACAAAGCTAATACATCCATACAAAAGTTTAGATTATTTTCAATTGAATCTGAACAGTATCCTACTAATAATGCAATTTGGGCAAAACATTTCTATTCCAACTCTACAGTATTTTCTTTAAATAATCATCATCCTTTATATTCACATTGTTATATTAGGGGTATTTATTCTGTTATTGCAAGGTGAACGAAATGCAAGAATGCTATACTAATATTGTAAGAGTGCAAGAATACCTCTGTTGCAGAAGTGCAACATCAAAATGAAACAGCTGTTTTTGCAGCATACCACATCCACGTGAGAAGCAACAGATGTCAAAACCGCTGCTTTGTTCCTTTTTGTTTAGTTGCAAGCATATATAGTATGCATGGACTTAGGTAATAGCAAGATTGCAAACAATTGCAAGTAACTTTTTGTGTGTATTCTATTCCAAGCTCGCACAATCTGTGCATTTCGTGCACTTTGCAATGAGTTTGCAAGACGAAGTGAATATCTGTATTAATTTGCTAAAATTATTTAGTAAAGATTAAATTTACTTTGAATAAATCCATCAATATTTGCAAATGAAATTTTCGGTATCACACTATTATTATCATCCTTTTTACTATTTTGTCTATGATATAATATTATCAAAAAATTAAAAATTTTAGTCTAAATATCAGATTTTTAATCCGATAGTTAAAAATTGTCATTATATTTTTAATTCCGTTAAGAATATTTTAAATATTTTTATTAGAATTATTTTTTCAATTTCGATAAAAATTTTATATGTGACAATTCTAATATACATGTGAATATTGTTGTAATAACATCTACTTTACATAAACGCGTCTCAAACGACTCTTCCATATATAAGCTTAAGGCAATCTGTACATTAGTTACTGCACACAGTATTCAAAACGGTCAAATGAATGAGCCGAGATAAATCGAATTTTTGCATGCTCCCTTCTGGCGTTTGTTCATTCCTAGTATTTAGGAAACCGAGTCACTAATACCATATAAAGCTGCTATAAAATGGAATGGCTCCAAAGGGAGGATGTATGCTGTTATTTCTAATATTTTCACGAAACACTGATACAGAAAATTGTGATTCACAAAAGCCATATACTACTATATTTCTATCCAAAAAACCGAATCAACGAAATTTTAAACAACGTCCAACCTATATTGCGGCACAAGATTGGCACTTGTTGTTTTGTGTTTTCCTCCTACTAAAAATATTTGGAATAGTACAATCTCATGAGGTGCACGTATCGCAGGAATGGGCGACAACGCCAAATCAAAACCAAAAGACGCACGTTACTCAGTCGCTGACTACTATTTTTGTCAAAAAAAAATATAATTTCTCATTATTTTTAGGTTGTTTAGTATTATGTCATAATTTTAAATTACAAAAAAAAATTAAGTTTTATTTTTATCAATCAACTCATTAGTTTCTTCATAATATCTTCTTCTATCTCGTCTATTCTCACACGTCATATTAATTACCAAAAAGAACCATTCTTCTAATGGTACAATTTTTTTTTCAGGTCGTGGATGTGCTATGATAACGTATGTTAGTTATTAGCTTATCCACTCAATGTCTATTTTATTTAAACGATATTACATACTCTATGAGTTCTATTTATTCTATTTAAATGTTGACTTCGTTGTTGGCACGAATGTATAACTCCTATGTCATTTTTAACAATTTTAAATGCTTGCAGGCTTTTTTATATGTGTCACATAATGTACCGTTAAATGCAGCAGTTAGAAAAAATTTGAATCTATAAAAATTGTTATATGGTGGCAACCTTAAAAAATACCATCAAGCAAAATTTTCATAGCCTGTTTGGAACCATTTTACTTAGAGATATTCATAATATGAATGATATTCAGACCGATACAGTATTCTGGGGACAAATTTGAATTACAACATAAACGACCTGTAAACAAAAATAGTTTCAGTTTGGAACGTTCCAAATTTCCGGTAACGTTACCAATTTTTCGTTCTCTAAGAACCTTACTCGGTCCACAGCAAACATATCCTAGAAAAATTAGTAAATTTGGTTAAACCATTGTCAATTGATATACTTATCAAGGGATAGCATTTCAATTTTATGAATATAGATGCTAAAATTTTAAATTAGCCCTTAAATAGGAAATTAAAGCAATATATCTAGTGCAGGATGCTGGAATATGCGACATCAACGTCGCAAGTTTTCGTTTTGTGTGGTCAAGGCTTACGATACGAACTGTTGTAATTTTGGAACTGGTGGCAATTCAGTGCCTATGTTATTCCTAACATATCTCTAACCATAGCGCATATATAAGTAAATTGACAGTGTTGCAAAATATGGTTTGAAAAAACTGCGGCAGAAGGGATTCAAAATGGATGAATCCGTTCTGCATTGAAAGGTAAATAGTTAATTAGTTGGTCATAACAAAAACAACCATGCATTTCATAGATAATAGTCAAGTTCAAAAGGAACTCGACTATAATGGTCACAACAAAACTCGAAAAGTTGATTATTTATTGTATCACAATTTTTTTGATATTATCGTATAGTCTTCAGATTGGTATTCTGTTTTAATTAATAATGAGAAATATAACATAAATTCTTAAAAATAAAAGCCTCAGAATCCAAATTAATCACATATTGTGATTGGAGTATTACACAGCTGTTAATAGTCGATAGATGAAGTAAGTAATAAATAGTCTGTGTTAATGATACCACCATTGGGTGAGTTACAATTCATTTTGTTGTCATTACGTTGAGTTAATAATTTCTTCTAATAATGAAAATTAAGATACTTTTCATTGTTCAGTTTCTTGTTATATTAGTTAAGTACAAAATTACAAACTATTACTATCCTCAACTTTTTACATATATGCAACGTTTTAAGCAATTTTTATTGGCTTGATTGAGTATCAATTTTGATTTGATAATTTTGATTAAGTACAATACTCCTTTATTTTCTAATTTTCTTAAAAATGCCTACTGGAGAAATTACGACGATGTAAAACTTATCGAGCAAACCGCATATTCACTTTAAATAAAAATATAAGTTGTGCTTATAACGTGCAGCATTTTAGCATTTGCCGCCGTTGGGAAATGGTTGCATATGGTCTCATATTTAGTCCACCTTCAACCAAATGATTTCAAGCACACACCCAAAATGTTTCGAGTGGAAACTCGCATCGAAGTCATTGAAGACAGAGATTGCAACTTGTTTGGCAGACACAACCACAATGAACGCTGTTATTAGCGTTAAGCGACAGAAGCTTTTCCACGCCGGAGGCTTCACGAACCAAAACAAAGCAACGTGCGTCTTTTGGTTTTGATTTGGCGTTGTCGCCCATTCCTGCGATACGTGCACCTATTTGGAGGCTGCTCATGAGATTGTACTATTCCAAATATTTTTAGTAGGAGGAAAACACAAAACAACAAGTGCCAATCTTGTGCCGCAATATAGGTTGGACGTTGTTTAAAATTTCGTTGATTCGGTTTTTTGGATAGAAATATAGTAGTATATGGCTTTTGTGAATCACAATTTTCTGTATTAGTGTTTCGTGAAAATATTAGAAATAACAGCATACATCCTCTCTTTGGAGCCATTCCGTTTTATAGCAGCTTTATATGGTATTAGTGACTCGGTTTTCTAAATACTAGGAATGAACTAACGCCAAAAGGGAGCATGCAAGAATTCGATTTATCTCGGCTCATTCATTTGACCGTTTTGAATACTGTGTGGAGTAACTAATGTACAGATTGCCTTAAGTCTATGAATGGAAGAGTCGTTTGAGACATGTTTATGTAAAGTAGATGTTATTACAACAATATTCACATGTAAATTAGAATTGTCACATATAAAATTTTTATCGAAATTGAAAAAATAATTCTAATAAAAATATTTAAAATATTCTTAACGGAATTAAAAATATAATGACAATTTTTAACTATCGGATTATAAATCTGATATATAGACTAAAATTTTTAATTTTTTGATAATGTTATATCATAGACAAAATAGTAAATAGGATGATAATAATAGTGTGAAACCGAAAATTTCATTTGCAAATATTGATGGATTTATTCGAAGTAAATTTAATTTTTACTAAATAATTTTAGCAAATTAATACAGGTATTTACTTTGTCTTGCAAACTCATTGTAAGGTGCACGAAATGCACAGATTGTGAGAACTTGGAATAGAATATACACAAAAAGTTACTTGCAATTGCTTGCAATCTTGCTATTACCTAAGCCCATGCATACTATATATGCTTGCAACTAAACAAAAAGGAACAAAGCAGTGGTAAAGGAACATCTGTTGCTTCTCACGTGGATGTGGTATGCTGCATAAACAGCTGTTTCATTTCGATGTTGCAATTCTGCAACAGAGGTATTCTTGCACTCTTACAATATTAGTATAGCATTCTTGCATTTCATGCACCTTGCAATAACTTTGCAAGACAGAATGAAGACCCCTAATATAACAATATGAATATAAAGGATGATGATTATTTAAAGAAAATACTGTAGAGCTGGAATAGAAATGTTTTACCCAAATTGCATTATTAGTAGGATACTGTTCAGATTCAATTGAAAATAATCTAAACTTTTGTATGGATGTATTAGCTTTGTTTTAAAGTTGGTTACAAAACAAAAAACCGGATTATTAAAATATCAGTCTACCATTTTATTATATTAGGGATGAGATACTTGGTTAATATGATTATCTCTCGCTAAGTTAAAGTATTCATCTCAAATATGTTAAGGAGTGTTTTTATAAAAAAAGATTAGGAACATTTTATCCTTAAAATATTTGGAAAAATCCTTTAAGTATAACATAAGTAGTTATGGAAGCAAATCTGCACCACAAAACTAACAATTAAAAAAAGTATTAGCTTTTCAAAATTAGTTTGAAATTTTCCTGGCATTGACTTAATCTACTGTCCTTAAAATGTTCCCTTTCTTAACCCTTTCGCTTTGAGTTGCAGGTTATTGAGATTGTGGAATATTATAGCAGAATTAAGGTGGCTGCAGGGGGAATAGTGCAGAAAAGACAAAAGAGGAAATTAAAGAAAATGGATTAACGCACAATATAAGAAAAATGTGGAAAATTTGAACAAACGCGCGTCATCACAGGTAAATTTAGACTAATTTTTAAGAATATGAAACTTAGGTCAGCTACGAAGCGTCAAAAACAACGGATTATGCTTAGTATATATCATTGGGCTAATGAATGAATAGGAAGGATTCTATTGACCTTTTATTGCCCTTTTCTTAACCCTTTTCGTATTTAGTGTAGTAGGCAGAACATCAAGGCGGTATGTGGGACGATGTACTTGTGGGCTTAAATGCAGTTGCGCGTATGTTTTAACTAGTATTTGGTCTTGTAATATATAGAAGCATTAATATATGAAGAGTATTTACTAATCCTCTTATTTTCCCAATTGTTTTTGAGCGAAAATTGCAAAAATATTTTGCTAATTCCCGTTTAGCAGTGCATTTTCGTGCTTAATCTATCGATTGAAAACATTTGTAAATGTGTCGATCTTCAGTGCACTGGTAGAATTTTTCGAAGATATAAGAAGGGGACATAGTGACTCAAATTTCATCATTTACAACTCAGTCTGCAAGAAGTAAAGAGTTCGTAATTCGCGCAACTACATATATTTTCATTTGTATTTTTAATATAGTAATTGGAATATAAATTGAAAAATGGCTCCAGTGTTTCAATCAAAATTTTCAATTCGTTCAATATTATCAGACAAAAAGGCCTCTTTGGAAGAAGAAAAAAATAATTGCATGGAAATGTTACCCACAAGTGAAACCAACACTGGTTCTTTAGATGAGGTATCATCGGATGAATCCACCTCCTCTAGTGGCAAATCAACACCAGATGTGAAACCGACATACACATATAGTGCACTCATCGTGTTGGCCATACGCAACAGCCCCGAGAAACGTTTGACATTGAGCGGAATATGTGAGTGGATAGCAAAAAGCTTCCCTTATTTTCAAAAGAACAGAAACGTTTGGCAAAATTCCATACGTCACAATTTAAGCTTGAATCAATGCTTTGTGCGCATACCACGTGCATTAGATGATCCAGGACGCGGTCACTATTGGACATTAGATTCATCCGCTGAGGACTTGACAATTGGAGAAACCACAGGCCGTTTACGACGTCATAGTAGTTCTGCGATGAATCGTACTGCTGCTATGCGATCACGAGCTACTTTGCACTACGGAAATGGTTACGGGCATCCTTATCATCATATTATGAGCAATGGAATACCGATTAATCCTCACTATACTCCTAACGCTGTATACTTCCCAACTCCAGACGAAGTTCACTTTATTCGACAGACTGTCGTTCAGAATCAACAAGCCTGGAATAATTACCAACTTCCAGTTCAAAATCAATTTCCAGCACAGTACCCACACTTAGCTCAACAGCAATGTCCACCTGAATACCGAATTGTCGCTCAACATCAACTTCAGGTTCAACAACAACCTCCGATTCCGATTCCAAATCCAATTCCTGCTGAACATCACCTCCACCATCAGCAGTCAATACAGGTTCAGTACCACAATCAACAATTCATAATGCAAAGAGGACTTTCAATGTAATTAATTCTCTTATAAGTACATAATTATACTCGTAATATTTATTAAATTTAGTTAAGTAAAATTTATTATAAAACTAAACTAAAACTTTAAATTGTACTATATTGTAAGCGCAGTAGATTGAAAAGTTTTGTGATTGTACATAAAATGTAAAATAGTTCTATAATTTTAAAATACAAAAAAAAATGAAGTATTTTTTGGTTTTATTTGAAAAATTGTACCTATAGATATATACGTATAGACAAATAGTTCTTCCTAGACACAGTTAGGACACAATCACTTGTGATTAATCGTGCTATTCCTAGCAGTTACTAAGAAAGTATGTTTTAATCTTCTCTTCGACAAGGTTTCCGCAAATTTTGCAATAAGTATTGAATGAGAAGTGCAATTTCTCTGCGCGGTATCCTGAAATCAGTGTCCTGAAGAAACTGTAATTAGCCTAGCAGTATGAATTCTTCTATTAATGAGTTCCATTGATCTGGTCTTTTAATATACAAGGCAAGTCGAGTACGATGGTTTATATACTGGTTATGAGTGACTTCCACCTATTTTTAACTAACTGTAAAAAGTCGAGATAGAGGCCATTTGTAATGGTCTGTAGGAAAACATATACCGGTACCCCTAAGTAAACGTCAATAGAAGTGTTAAAGCAGGTGAATTTATTTGCTTTTTCATTTTATTTTCTTCATATGAGACTTATGTTTGTGCGTTGACTTAGTCTGCCGATTTGTATCTTATTAGTTTTAATTTAATTTAAAAACTGCAGTCTTACTCGTATTATGCAGTTGAAGAGACTAGTGTACCTTGTGATCAAAAAAGAACTTATTTGTTCTTTTTTTGAATTCCCGCGCTTATCAAATCGGTAAAGGAAGTTGATAAATTTTCGTGTGGCGATTTTTATCTGAAATTCATTCAAAAAAAGCGTCGTTGTGATGTGGCCAAAGAGATGATTTCCAACGCAGATAGTGACCCCACAATCATCGAACACCAGCATCATAACTAATGATGAGACATGGGTCTATGAATTTGACATGTCCACCAAAGAACAATCGACCGAATGGTGCTTCGAAGGTGAGCCGAAACCGAAAAGAGAACGCCAAAGTCGGTCGAAAATCAAGGTTTTCCTCTTCCCCCGACTCAAATCGCCATTGCGAGGAATGCGTTTTGAGACTAGAGGCCATAAAAGAGAATTTGCTGCGTGAACTAAAGGCCATACCTTCGGCGGCCTATAAAACTTGTATGGAAAATTAGATCAAGCGTTGGGATGCATGTATTGCCGCAGGAGGAGAGTACTTTGAAGGCGATAATAAGGAAAATTATTAAAAATTAAAATTTTGCGTTTTTTAAACTTCTCGTTCTTTTTTGATCAAAGGGTATATCTGTAATATTGCGAAAAATTCAAGTGCCTATTCCACAGTCAATTTTAGAGGCTTTCGTAAAAATTGAAATACTCGTATCACATTTCGCTCGAAAGCTTACTATATACATAAAGTACGTAAAAAAATTATATATGTAAGAATTAGGAAATATAGTATAAATACTTAAGTATTATAAAGAAAAAGTGTTACAAACTTCTACAACAAAATCCAAATACATTCAAATGATTTAGACTATCTAGAATTAAATTAATTGAAAAAAAGCCATTTAGTAGAGAAGCTTGTTGGCTGGTTTTAAAATTCATAATTGAGTATCGAAATAATGTTGTTTATCTGTAAGACTATTTCTAAGCCAATCTAGACTTATTCAATATTAGTCATTAAAATTTTATAAAAGTTCCATTTATGAGGATTTCATAGTTTCATTGCATCTGGACAAAAGATTATTTTCCAATCTAATTACGGAGTAAATGTGTGTGTATGGAGTGTTGAATGCAATGAAATCTGCAAGGTTCTGTATTATTGTATCTTATTAGGTTCGTTCAAAAAGTTAAACAAAATTATGAATTTGAATAAAGAAATACACAAAATCAGTAAACTAAAAGAATACAACTGAGTTTAAATGTTTTGTCTTAAACAACAACATATATTTATTTAATTTAATATTTATTTTAATAATATTTAAATATGTGCTTCGAATTCAATATATGTTTCGAAAAAAATTAATTTTTGTAATAAAAACTTATTTTAGTTAAAACAAGAAAGTTACTCAATTTTTCATACATAATAAATATTTATTTTTTAGTGAATTGTATTACGAATGTTTTTTGCTGTTCTGACCTAAACTTGAAATTATTTTTAAATAGAAATAATTTCGGATATTATAAATTATCAGGTAGGAATATACATGCATTCCTAATCCGCATTAGATGCATGTATATTTGATGGACATATGTTCCGCTTTTGTCATTACCTGCAGCAGTTAAAATAATTTCAACTCACTTGTAATCTATAAATGAAAGGATTGCGCTAATCCTTAGTCCGGGGGACTAAGGAATTCCGCTTACACATTTCTTTTATGTATTATAAAACGATAATATATTATTTATTCTTGCAAACAACTATTTTCTCATATAGAGACCCGTACAGTGCATACAATATACCACCAGCTTCAAGGTAACAACCGTTTGAAATTGGGCTTAATAAATGCTTATGGTGCACGTCACCATCATCGTCTACTGATCATCGTTATTATCGTCATTGTTTCGCCTTTGTCTTTTCTGTACGTCCTTAACATTGGCAACCACAGGCCCAAATATAATTTTCTGTTAGCGGTCAACATCATTTCTGCAATCAATAATGTTGCAACACAAAAAAAGGCAAACTATAATAAAAAAAAAAAAACTATAATAAAAAATCCAAAAAAGATTAGTTTAAAGAAATAAAATGCGAAAATGAAAAAATATTTAATCTGATATCGTTGGATCGAAAGGGGCGGTCAATACACGATTTTTGCTATACACTATGATTGTGTGATGCAGTGCGACATGCGACATGCCATGCCATGACAGCAAAATCACCAGCCAAGGATCAATTGCTTTAAGAAAATTACAATGACTTTGGTAGAATGGAAGTCACCGAATTGCAGCGAAAGCAACAATTATAGCCCACAGCGAATGGGAATACAAAGGCCATGTTGATGTGCAAGGAGAAGCATTCGTTGCCGCATGGTTAGCAGTGGGCAATGGGTAATGGGTAATGGGTAATGAGTAGAGCGAATGTGGTTATGGATTTGGATCAAGATAATATGTTGTGTAGAACTATTAAGTATCGAATATAGAACGTGCTTCATTCGAGCAAGTACACTTATAATAAGGAGGCACTATTACTTGGGGGAGTTTTGTTATATAAAATTACTTGTCTTACTAAGAAGATTAGTTTGTGGCTTAGTTAGTTGGTGCTGATCTTAGTGCATTCGCGAGAGTATCGACTGCTGTGACGGAATGCGTAATTATTGCTATTTTCAATAGAATTTTTTAAGTTGAAGCTTTAACTTATATTGAAGAGTGTCCATAAAAGGAAATTACTGAAATTAAAAACGCACAATAAACGATGAGAAAAGGAATTAAATAGCTGCACATAATTATTTTAAACGCTTTACCAATACCAATAATATAGTTTAGTTACTTAAGAATACAAATTCATAAATTCTTTTGATTATAACAAGTATTGCATTACGTGAGTTTAAGGTAAAATTAAATTTCAAGAAAATGTCAAATTAAAGCTGTTATTACCAATTTTAAATTGTTGACCACATAATCAGTACAATGTAAAAAAAATTTACAAAATACACCAAAAAATTGAGAAAGATAAAAAATAAGTAATCAATTCGCTACCGTCCAATTGCCTCTGAGGTTTGCATAGACGTTCATAATAATTTTGATAGAGCCAAAGTGCAATTGAATGTTATTTTCTCTGGCATATTCGTCTATGGTATCGACAATTGCCATCGATAAAAAATTACAAACCACAGTGCACAAACATACTCACTTGTATGCGCCTATTTATGAAGACGGAGAATATTAAGTGCTCCAAACAAAATTACCAGTGCACAATATCCACCTGCCGTATGCCATGTAATGGGCTCTGCGTCTGTAACCAATATATATGTACACACCCACTCGAGGCACAGCAATCATTTTCAGATTTTTCGTATTTTTGTTACAAATTTTTGCCACATTTTTTGTAGGATTTGGCTCGAGCGCCAATGTTTTCGGTTATTGAGCGATAATTTTGGAGCACCTCACCCTTTTCAGATAACTGCAGCAATCTGCATCGCAGAAATATGTGCGACTACATTTCAATATACATATAACGTAAGCTCCATGCACTACGAGTTTTTTCATGAATATGATGAATCGATTAATACAAATTAAATGCAATGAATCGGTGAGGTTTGGCGAAGTCCGTGCGACATTGCTTTCATAGTCCATACAGCCACCAAGGCAGAAAAAAATTCTGTTTACATATCAACTTTTTTTGCAAAGCATCGTTAAAGTATCTTCTTTCATTTTTTAATGAATCTGTTTTTGTTATGTTTGCAACTTAAAATTTATTGTATATTTTTACAACAATTTTACACGCAATTTTGTATTAATTTTTAAATAAGTAATCCTTTAATCCATCAATATTTACGCATTTATTAAAATATTTTTTATTTAATTACATATTGCATTAAGTGCTATGTAAATATCTGTTTTAAGCGGATTGTGCTTTTAAATGAAATAAACTTTTTTAAATGAAAAACAAAAAAAAAAGCACCGCAGAAGAGAATTAAACAAATCGGATCTCTAAAGATGTTGAAAATAATTTTTAATGATTAATCTAGATACTTATCTAAAGAATTATAGTTTAAATAGTTCTTTTTAACCTGGTTGGGCAGTTAAAGCAAGCAATTAAATTGACGCATACTCGTAGCTGTAGTATAGTATTGTAGGAATTTAATTTTATCAGAAGTATTTGGAGATGTTTATGGCTATATTCCATTCCAATTTTTAACAATCAAATCAATATCT
>NC_051846.1:136867946-136884907 GCF_002237135.1 Teleopsis dalmanni | reverse complement strand
ACTCTTTTTAATGTCTAGCTACTCACACATTTAAAATAAACATTACCCACACAAACATTACCCATGCAAACAAAGCATAAGCAGAAGTAAACAAGCCAGCCAGCATTTACTGGCAATGACAATATTATCTTGTTTGGTTTTGCTCAACGGACAGGGGTAATGGTAATGTTGTGTGGTTCATTCGGGGCGACACAAATTTTACAGTGTCACACAACTGAAAAGAGACCGAATCATATTAAAATGGTCCCGCACTACACCACACAAATGCATTGCTAATATGCCACAAGCCAGAAAGGGAAAGCTGCTCCGCCGATACTGCGACATTGTACCACTCATAGTAGCTGGGCTATGTGCATTTTGTGACTCTGCGTATATGTCGTTCAAATCTGTTAGTTAGGTTTTTTTTCTTGTGTGTTTGATTGTGTGTTTGTTTTTGTATTTGCTACTTTTTTGTCTCATTGCCGTTGCTGGACTGTATTGGTCGTCCATTGTGGCATGAGAAGAGCGCTATGAGAAATGGACAAAACTTTAGTGTGCGCATACAAACACATACACTCCCTTCCAGGCACCTTAATTTACCTAAATAGGTGCTACATATTTACGAGCATCTGACCTGTGAATTATATATAGATATCTACATGTAAGTGCAGATGTGTCTGCTTGTGTATATAATAAATTTTTGTCATTTATATGCAAATTAGAAATGTAAGTGCCCGCGTGTTCGGCTGTGAGGAGCATAGCGAATGCTTTCTAGTAACATTTTTAATCTTTTTTAGATGAAATTAAGTTTAATTTATTTAAATTTAAATTTAATGTTTTTGATCAAATAGTTTAGAATTTAAATAATTTAGAAGGATGACAAATATTTTGATATTAAGTTTTGGTAATTAAATTTAAAATATTTTAACAAAAAGTTTTTCCCCAACAAAAAAAAAGACAAATTGTAGATATATTTTATATTCTTTATACTTTATTAAACTTATTCAAAAAAATTGTTTTTCTAGTCCATTTCATTGTGGTCATTTTTTGGTAGTTCTGACCTTAGGATTTGTAGTCTGAACTAGAATAAGTAAATTCCTTTTAAACATATTTATTTATTATTGTAAATACATATGCTTATCACCAGGCACCTAACCAACGGACTGAAGCACCCCGATATAAATCGCAGAGCTGCTTTCATATATTTATATATGACTGCAAAACTGTTTAAGAAAATTTTTTTGTAATTTCTTTTATTGAAATTCTGACTTATTATTTTGCATGCAATAAAGCTCTCAAAGTTGATTAATTTTTTAATTTAAAATTTTTTGTCACATTAAATAAATAAAATTGTCATCTTCTATTTAGTTATCAAAAGAATTAAAAATATAAATAATATAATTGGCTCGCTATTCCCCATATTACGCACCCCTCACATTCATTAAATCCAAACTAATTCCCACTAACAATGTCTAAAATAATAAATAAAACAAAAAAAAACTAAAAAGCAACACATCAAAATCAAAAGAAATACAAAAGAGAAAAAATCAAAAAGTAAAGGTTTTTTTATTATGAAAACAAAATCAAAGCACATAATCACTTTATAAAAACAATAATTAGCATTTAAATAAATTATGCAAAAATAAACAAAATTTACACTACTTTAAAGCAAGTGCAATTTGGAGCCAACTAAGCTCACAGCACAAACACATGCAAAACGCATGCAAATAAAACAAAAATTATAAAAACAAATTCCCTTCAATATGAAAAGAACCGAAGAAGAGTGAGTAAATTCTCGCTCAGCTTTCATGTTTGCTCTTAAAACTGAACTCTTCCGAAAGTTGGTATACAAGTAAAACGTAAAAACATAAGAAAAAAGCAAAAAGCAAAAGCAAAAAATTATCCATAAACATATGCACACATTTTTTGTTCGTTTCATTGTGGCAGCACCACAGGGAGAGCATAAAAAAAGAGTACTGCATATACAGTTTTGTTTATACACGAGCAGAAGTGATTTTCTTTTTCATTATTTTATTTTACTTTATGTTATGCTTTTTGTTCTTATTTTCTATATAACAACTGAGCACATTTACTATACATGCAAGCATACAATATGAGCTAGCAAAAGCGTTTATACAGCAAGAAGAGTAGGCAACATTAAAAACAAAAACAAAAACAAAAAACAACACTAGTGTTTTACTGTGTGGCTGTGCTGACTGTGTTGTGCTGTGCTGTGACTGTGGGTCGATTTGGCTTTTTGGTTTTAGTGGTCGTCCATTGCTGTTTTCCGAGCAGCCACTCCAGTGGCTTGCGACTTGCCTGTTCTCAAAGTACGACGTACTAACGTGCTGCCAGCATTCGAATCCACACATACAGAAAAATAATCGCGTGTACGGTGCGGTCGGTGCGCGTATTGCCGTCGCAAAAATCGCATTCGATTAAAACAAAAATAAAACTAATTTAACATTGAAAAAAGCATTTTAATTTTATTTAAAATAGTAAACAATTTTTGTTGTTGGTGGCACTATTTTTTTAAAATGCTTCTAAACTAAAGTAAATAAGTAATTTTAATTGATTTTGTTAAAAAAATGTGCACGTGGTACAGTGCAAAACTACATCATCACCACATAAAACAATGTAAAACGTCAAACTCATTTGTGGCTGACAAAGGATATACAGCACACACACACACACACAAACACACACATAATTTGATTGCGTTTGTCCCGTGCACATAATTACGCCTATTACTTTTATGTGCGGATTAGATTGTGTCTATTTCATTTTTTGTGAATGCTTTCAAATATTAAAGGCAACGAACCAATAGTTTGTTGCTTAAATAAACAAGATCAGTGGACCTCAAACCGCTGTAAAAGCTAGCCTAGGCCCTAGGTGACTATTTATATACACAACAAGATTAGAGCATGCTTCATATATACATACGATCACACACTATGTCGTACACCGTGTGCTGCTTGCTCCTTGTTTATATATGAAACAGTCATAAAAGCCTTAAGTTGTCGTCTGCGTCGTCGTCAATATCGTCCAAGCATTTTTTCTATATTATATATTATATTCGAACGCTTGTGACTTTTTTTACGTGTTCTTACGATTTTGTTTTTGCTATTGACTTTGTTTGATTTTTCTTTTTTATGTTCTTATTGCGCTCTCGCTCTCAAAAAATTTTCTCTAAATTTTGTCGTCGAGTGTCATTGGTCGAGCGCATTGAAAAAGTCTTTAGTTATGTGTTTTTGTTGCTATTTTTGGTGGGTGTATGTATAATACACAAAGGCACTATATGTGCGTGTGTGTGTGTGCGCTCGTGAACTGATATATTTTGTCACTACGAAATGCAATAGAACTTTTATATCGCACAGCAAACCAAAGTCAAACGTTAGTTGACGACAAAACCAATAGCAAAAGTAGCAACACAGAAGTTTTACAAATTTTGTTGTTGTTTTTGCTAGCAAAAATCGAAACTTTTTTTGGTTTTTGTTAAAAAATTTAAGTGATTTCTATACAATTAATTAAGAAATTTTATTGTAGTTAAGCAAAACAGTACTAACAATAATAACTTAAAAGTGCATAAATATACGAAAATTAATAAAAATTAACAAAATTACAATTCCAAGGATAAAATTTAAGCATTACGGCTGTTCCTTCAAGCTCAATGAAAAAAATTATTTATGAATTCAAAAAATTAAAAAAACTAAGAGTTAAAATTTAAGCATATCAAATTTCAATAAAAAAGATTTAAATTCCAATAATATAAAATTAAACTTTTTTATAAAATTCTGAAAAAAGATATTAGCCTGCGAAAAAGTTAAAGCTGACATCTACTGGTGATAATCACATGATAATGACATCTCAGTGAATACAACGACAACGATTTTACTCCAAAGGAATATAGTCAAGGTAAGCCAACATCACAACTGAAGGATGAATTATTATTAATTAATTTGTAATTATTTAAGTTGCTTAAAAACTGCTCTTAATTATACTAATATTAAATTGAGACTAAGTGAACTATTCAGATTTTAATCAGATGAATTTTTGGGCTGACCGAATATCCATCAGTACTAGACTTTAGAAGCATTTATTGGTTTAATTATGGGATTAGTCCAAACAATTAATCTTTTACGAAGTATATTTTTGGACTGACTACCTTTAGTAAAGATTTAAAAACATCCTCTTCTCAACTCGAGGATAGTTTTCTTAACTATTATTATTATTATTTATTTGCTTAGATTATAGCAATTAAATCTTCAAATCTCGAAGAATAATTAAAAGCTTATAATTATAAAAAAGTTCTTATTTTTAATTAAGTTTTTAGGTCCCATATTAAGAAAACTTTTTAATTTTTAATTTAAATACAAAAGCAAAAAAAAAAAATTATAAACCTGGAATATAAAACTTTAAGTGTAAATAAGAATTTATTATAATTTTAAGCTGAGCCTTTGTTTCGACTTCTAGTCCTTTGAAAATCGAAGGATTGAGAGTCTAAATTTAAATACTAAAAATTTTCCAATTTTTTTAAAAATGATAATACGTTGAGTAAAAATTTAGTCAAAAGTTGACATAGTAATTTTTAATTTATAATTAACAGATATAACTTATTTTGTGGTACAGGTCTGAAAATTTGAGCCAAAGTTCTTCAATTTCAATCTGCTAAAAAAACTTTAGGATTTATTTCTTATGTTATACTATGTAAATAAGCAATAAAGATCATAAATTTCAGCACCATATATTTGAAATTTGGGGTTTCACCAGGTATTAATTCACTTATGGATTATTGCCATTATCGCACCAGTTTAGCTGTAGGCTACCTTAAGACATTCCTGAGAACTAGAGGATTAAAAACAGTGCTCGTAAGCAAAAATTTCAAATTATTTTTGGACTAGCAATGACCCAAGTGTTTCTTTATATCAAATAAAAAAAATTTTATCTAACATTTTTTGAATTAAACGGTTTTATTATTTATAAACAAATATAATCTCATGAGCTTGTAATCAAGTTGCAACCATTAAAGTCATGGCAAGGAGTCTCTAAAAGCTTTAAGGTCCACTATAATTGTCCGATTGAAATAAATAATATTAGATTGGAATTATAAGTAAATTTTAAATGAATGTATATTTTATTATATATCGAAGCGGCTCACATTATGGTGATCATTGGGTTGTTAATTTAATTTTTCAATTGAATTTGCCTTCTGAAGAAAAGTGTCCTTAAAGCACCTACTACGTAGTTCTGGTAGTTACTATGCGATGTCCATTGATTACTGAATGTTAATTACATTGTTCATCAATTTTATCTTCTATTCCATATTCATTTATATATATCATCACTTCACTCTTTTCGCTATCTCTCAAAAATTTAGTTAAAATTCATAGATATTCGTAAATATTTCGTAGAGTACATATGTGTGTTTTTACAAGTTTATACTCGTAATAGGTGATTCGTAAAGTATATAAACACTACAGTTTCCTGATATTTGTGTAATATTACAAGGATAAACTGTTAATAGATGAAGTGGAACCACTATAGTTACATTGTCTTAGTTTCATAACTCTCTCTGATTCTAAAGAAAGCCTTTGCACTTATTTCAATAAAACTAAGTCCATGAAAAATTCAAAGTCAATCGGATAATTTATTGATATTAATGAAAACTATAGATGTTGTCAATTGCGTCACGATTTTTAACTAGTTCTCAAGTATTTTTAATAAAGTGAGCTTTGGTAAAGCTAATTTGGTGTTCTATTGAGATAGAAATATGTTTGCTTAGTGTGCATTTTTAATTTTTTTTAGTTTATATTTCCTTATACTTAATTTAATTCATATCATTATAAAATGTGGTCTAGTTGTGCTAATATACATTTAACTCCACATAGAAGTTTCGTTAATTATCTTATATATCACGTATTAAATTAGAATATTATCGAAGTACTTTATGATATGCTTGTAGAAAGTGCTGGAAAAGTGCATAATTACGGTTAATAATTATTTAACATAACAAGGTGATTTTTAAATTTTCAATATTGCTATTTCTGAGTACAGTTCTGAGTGCCTTATTTCGTTAAAGACACACCGATTCCAACACACTTGCAACATTTACATACCCTTTAAATAATACAATTTATCAAGTCCACCAAAATATACCATTTAACTTCATCATTTGATACAAATCTCTTTCCCTGGAGCCATCTTTTCAAGTTTGGAAACAGGTAATAGTCACTGGGAGCCAAATCTGAAGAATACGGTGCGTGAGGAAGTTATTCGTACCGTAATTCGTTTAATTTTGCCATGGTTTTCATTGACATCTGAGCGGATGCATTATCCTGTTAAAACAACATTTTTTCTGAGACAAATATAGTCGTTCTTTCATGATTTCCTCATTCAATCGATCCAATATTATGCAATAGTAGTCTGATATTATTATTTTTCCTTTTTCCAAATAGTATATGAAAATTATTCCACTGGAGTCCCAAAATACGGAATCAAAAGTTTTTCTAGCCGATTGTTGAGTTCGTGGTCGTTTGGAAGCACTAACCTCAAACTAGGTGGTAATTAACAATTCATGTATTAATTAATATATCTTTATTAAATAGATTTAGAACATTTTTATTCAAAAAAGTTTATCAAATAATCAAAAACTTCGTTAAAACTAGATATTTCTTTATAAATTGTATTCTTAACATAAATCCATAGAGGAGTTTATATGGTGAATTCGATTAAAACTTTAAAATATCTATTTAACAATCAATTTACTAAAGTCAATATTATTTAATTATTGGAAATATCTTTATGATTATGATGAGCCTAAAAGAGATAAGGTTAGTTCAATATTCCTTTGTTTGTTGTTGCCATGGATATGATCTTCATAATCGTCAGCAGAAAAACAAAAACTGATTTTTCATTAAAAAGTGTTGGGAAATATATTTATTACCAATTTCTATAAATTTTCATAAATTTAAAACAATGGGCTGCGAGAAATCTGAACTAATATTATTATGCCAAGATGCCAAAACCTTTCTTAACATAATTAAGATTGGTTTGACAAAACTGATAAACCCTTGGCCATCACTCTCCATTGCCGTAAAATTGTATATTCCCTTCAACCAGAAATGGACATTTGACTTTAGAAATCTATAAACTAATAAGCTTAGTGGGAATCCCAAATATGGATATTCTAAAAATAATCTCCTATCATGAATTTTTTTTAAACTTCCAGTGCCATGGACTGCTTTATGGTAACAAAACGGTGCCTTTGCACTGCTTGAACAGGAGAAGTTTTGCCGTCACTTACACCAAACCAATCACAGGTCATACCAAAATCAAATGGACGGTTGGGTTAATAAAAAGTACTAGTTTCTCAAGAATATTACTCCATAAATATATGCAGATAAGCAATTTAAGAAATTTAGATTATAAAATTTTACATTCTACTTAAGTAAATTAACTTATTTACAGCAATTGCTTTATGTGCTTTTCATCTCATCGCAATGATATATAACATATAAGATGTGCATTCAAGCAATTCGAAGTGTTAATTTGATAATTTAGGGTCTGGATTTTAGAGCAAAAGTTATAAAAATTAACTTAAAACTATTTCTAATGAATTATAAAAATATGAATTTTAATAATACCAATAAAAGTTGCAAAAAACTTAATGTGCCATAGCCTGGAATTTTCTTAGGTTCGAGATTCGAATGGAGATTGCAGACCGCAATCGATTTGTGCAGCAAAGGAACCATCCACGACGTGAAATGTGTGAAAATTGGGCGAGGGATGAGTGAGGTAGTGGCGAGAAATTAATTAAAATTGCAGAAATAAAATTTTAATTAGAAAGCATAAATTTTATATTTTTATTGTTGCGATATTTGATTGCGTATTCCAGTTGCACCTGCACTTTTCACGTTGCAATCACAATTTCTATTAAAAAACGGAACTAAATCGAATTTCATAAAGAATCCAGTGCTCAGAATTATTTTCGCTAAACAGAACCAATTAATTCAAATAATTAGAACAAATCGTTGTTAAAAAACGCTGGCATTCCTATTTACGGCTCGAACCATTGAAATTCGGAGGCAATTAAACGAACTCATTAAAGTGAAGTTGGCTGTGAAAAGTGCAAGAAAAATAAATTGCGTGTGGAAAAACCAATAAATAAACTCAAATATTTGTGCGTGCATTTTGCAGTGTACCTAGTATTTTCTGTTTTTCTCGCCGTGTATGTGCAGCGCGTAACTATTTGTCAATAAAATTTTGCATTTTATGGGACCACATACGTGAGTGAGGAGAGCGCAGAAACACTAAATTGAAAACTTTATTTATTTTTTAAAATATTTAAACTTTTTTTAACATTAATCTGGAAATGAAGTGAAAAGTGCAACCAGCAGGAATCTGATATATAATTTTTATATTAAAATTAAAAAGCTTTTGATTAAATCATTTCAATTGAAAATTTAATTCAATATATTTAAAACTAATATATTAAAAATTAATGAAGAATATTAACTGTAATGGATTTAAAAACATTAGTGAAAAAAATATAGAATAATAAAAATTTATTAAAATTTAATGTAATTATAATGTAAAAGGGAAGATATTTGATCCCTTTTTACAGTGAAGGGAAGAGTCAATACTCATACCTGCAAACTGTTATGCACATAAAGCTATACATCATCATTTTAAAATACTTTAACTTCGTGAGGTGATCACTTGGTCTGAAAAATGTATAAAATTTTTTCGATGAAGGTGGTCCATTTCCAAAAAAGCATACAAAATTATTTATTATTAACTACAAGCTCTCGTAACCAAAGGAAAGGGAAATGAAAGGAAAATATTTGTAAACCAAAAGGTTTAGGTAGATTATATTTTGAAAGGGTTGGAACTATGTCACCACGTCATTAAATCCTTTGAATATTGTTGTGATAATAGGTTTAGGTAATATGTATCAAAAAGTAGGTATACTTTCGCCAGAATTTGACTAATTCTTTGAGAAGGAATAAAATATTTTATAAAAGTAATTGTGGAAACACCCTCACCCAACACTGTTCCTAACTACACGGAACCGTTAATCTTCTTCCGAAATTACCTATATATGTAAAACGGATGACTAAAAAAAAATTGCAATGTGAAAGCACATCTAAAAGCAAGTTGGTTTGTTTTTTAAAAAACAAATTTAAAACTGGAAAATGATGTTTCAATAGCATTTCCTTTTAATTAACCCTCAATATTTTATATATGGGGAGAAACTTAATATCAATAATATCAATCCATGCCATATGTGAATCATAACATTTCATTATGACTCACAAATCACAGTTTTTGTTAACAGAAACTGAAAGGCTTAGGTTAGAGTAGAGCAGAACAGTTGCACACACTGTTCCTCAAATCAGTGACATTCCCATGCCTCTACAAATTAATTCCTCTGGATGCTCTTCTACGGATGTTACAGGGCGAAGAGAGTCATACAAATTTGCATAATTCGCTGAGATCTAAAAGTATTTCAATGTAGGAAATGTGCAGTAATTAAGCTACAACTTGTCACTTAATTATGAAACATGCATCTGGCAACACACCGCACTGCACACATATGTCGGAATGCTATCTTAATGACATGTATCAGAAATGTGGGCGTACTCAGAACATTCTCAGTTTCATTAAATTTCATTATAAATTGTAATATTCTAAGCAATTTTCTTAATAATTTTTCATTAATTAATTTTTTTCTTTATTTTATGTTCTTTGTTGTTCTTTTTAACTTTTTTTTGTTGCAAGCATCTTTGTAATCAGGCTGCCTCGTTTAGAGTCTCTAATAACAGCTGGAATATATTAAAAAATCCAATTATACCATGTACTATATAATTACTTTATACATAAATTTAATATATTTATAATATTTTTATTTAATTTTTTTGATTTTGATTTTGTTTTTGTATTTTTTTTTCTTTTTTTGAAATTTATTTGCACGCAATTGCAATTGTTTAATTTATTGTTGGATTTCGTTGTTGGCTCATTGCATGCTTCACTACAAAAACAACTGCCGTTCAAGCATTAAGGCGACTCGGCGTTGTAAATATTGCAATGGCTCTTGCGGATTATGAGTATGTTGACTTTATATAGATACTTTGCTGTTTCTGCGCTTCGAGTTGTTGTTTCGTCTAAAGTAAACAGCGCAGATACTATTTTTCTTAGACTATTTATGGCGCGTTTTTGCTGTCAGTTTTCCAGCGTCGAAGTGTGAAAAAGACTCGAAAAAATATTTTTGAAAAACTGAAAGTTAACATGAGCGCAGCGAAGAAAAATTTGGTTGTTAGACGCGCTTAAAACAAGAAAAATATTAAATTGGAAATATCTATCTATAAATATGTTTAATTTCGATATTAAAGATAAAAGTAAAAATTTAAAAAATTAATTTAAATATTAAATCTTAGAACACTTAGAGAAGTATAATCGTCATTCTTCTAATTTTAATAGATTTGAAAAAAAATATTCAAAATATATGTTCAAATGTGAAACGGTACGTTAAGTTCAGAAAAATTACACTCAAGATATTAATTTCGTCATTAAGTTTTGAAGCAGTACCCATAGGCGTATGGGTACTATACGTCTATACTTCATGCTTCATTTTACGTATAAAATGAAGCATGATCTGACTTTGTACGTCACATCTAAAGTAAAGAATTAGATATTTTGTGAATTCTTAAAATCATTTATATAAAATTTAGTTGTCTTTGTCTATGATTCTTATTTCAAATTATAATTTATAATTTAAACAAACCGATAGAGTATACTTAATAGAGAGAACTCACCCATTTTTACTTCTAAACAATTCCTTCTCATCTCACACTACCATTACCTATCCACATCCTTTGCACTTCTTTTCATGTTATGTGCTTTATAGATCCCTACAGGTTACAACAACTTAATTGAGATGACCTATGAAGATTTAGACATTCTTAGATTGGTCACAATGAGTCGAACATCCATTAATTTCTTTTTCCCTATACAACATTCATTCTAATGTATGTTAATTAATTTATTTTAGATGTAAAAATAATCCCAGTCAATTTTTAAAATAAATATATTTATTTCATTATTATTCAAAAAACTTCCTTACCTTACATACCTAATTTAGATTTTATTTAACCGTATAAGAATATGATCGGATATGAGAATATAACACATATTTATAACTAATCATTTTTAGCATTTGTTTTATAAGATTCTGATTACAAGAGGGTTTTGTTATTAATACATATATAAGAAACTCTAAATAATGTCAGGATCAAATCTAGTAAATCAAATCAATATATACAATGCAAACTAAAACAAGAGCTGTAGATGGTCTACTTGGATACTATCGCAGACTTGCCTTAAATGGCTTCACATAAAATCTCTGGAACACAGTAGATGTAGTAAGACCGATTCCATCGAGGTAATTTGCTGCCAATCATGCCTTCTTGCTATATATTTCTTGATGTAGAAACTATTCATATTCATACCTAACCTAATATCAGGATCAAGCGAAATTCATCTTATTCAATCAACACAATATATTTGATTTAATTGAATAAGTATCTATTTAATAAATCTATTTCTCATAAATTCGGAAAACAAACAAAAAAAATTATAATTACTTGCAGCCACTTTATTTTAAACCTTCTAAAATGATATATTTTAATTATATTAGAATCGCATTTACACGATGCTTTCCAACATATTTTACTGAACTTATTCTATTAGCGACACGTAAACTTTGGTTTTGAATTTTATTTAATGAAAATTAAGTTTAAATTCCTTTTATTTATTTATTAAAAAATAAATTTTATAGATCAATTAAAATAACAAAATTAAATATCTTTCAGTTGTGTTGTATCTTCTTGGAAAGAAACAACCTAACACTAAATGTATTTAGAAGAATAATTGCAGTCAATAAATTATTAGAAATATTTAAAATATTATTTAAAATATCTATTTTAATAGTTTTAATGTAAAGCAAATAGGTTACATTACGCTAAGTTGATTGTGAGAGCAAATAAATTCTATGTACAAATTTTAGCTACAAATTGCACCAATTAAATCTTCTAGTAAAAAGTGCTTTAAGGCCTGAATTCATGCTAGGATAACAATTGAAATAAATTCAATAAAAAAATGTAAACGATTCAAATTACTTAGCTTGATGATACTTACCATAGAACCGGCGCACCACCTTGCCAATTTCATCGTTCAGCTCCACGAAGCAAATGGCTAACACTGGAAGCTACAGCGAAGCAATAAAATTTATAGTGCATCAATTATTCCTATGTTGCCAGACTTTTAGATTTCATAAGAATTATACTGAGTATTTGCAACCTCAAAGTATTTATTTGTTTAACAATAAATCATAATATTGGTAATTTAATTAAGCAATGATGGCATTAAAAACGCTCATCCAAACACACTGTCGAGGCCCTAGTGCCACTCTGCGGCTCAGTAGGAACACGGCTGAAATTACGTACAAGAAGGCAACACTGTACTACATTATTATCTTAAAGACATTTGAGGAATTTTAATTTTGTTTGTTTTAAGATTAATGTTCGTACCGATTTAGCAAGTCTTTGTCATAAATATCTTTGGCAGTAACTCTTGAAAGGCTCAAGGCCGTCTCTCCATTCAAGTGACACGAGTAAACGAACAATCTTTTCCATGTGTACTTGAAAATTCTCTAAATTTTTGCTTAGAACCTCAATTGAAGTGCTGCGTTTTAAAAGTAACAAGTTTAGTTTTATGATACTCATTTATGGTTTATTAAATGAAAATATAATAAATATGCATATCAATGGCCAATTTGTTCGATTTGTTCGTTTTGTTCGTTTTATATGCCTACATATATCTAATACACGTTAGTTGAGGTTACATTTTAAGTAGCCGCGTTTAAGCCTAAAATGCATTAAACCCAATGGCTTATAAAAAAGTTTATGGATTCTGAGCCCAACAAAACAGTCTTTCTGAGCGGTGAATCATTAGTACCACACATGTCGCAAATGAGCCACTTAAGCCAAATTCTGAGCAAATGGAAAATGCCTCAACAGTAAAGTTTTGACAGAAAAGTATCATTTGTAAACTAAAATGTTAATTTAAAATAATTAAAAAATATTTGGGGACTTAATTGCTCCAGATTTTGTGGACAGTAACATTAGAGGCGGTAATTAAAATGCGGTTCACAAAAGAAACTTAAGTGAGGCACTAACAAATTATGAAAAATGGACTAATTATGTTTAATTGCTTATAAAGAAAAAAGTACATGAGAAATATGTTTATTTAGAAAATAACAGTTAATACAAGAAAAAAACAATATTAGAACAAAATTAATCAAATTATTATAAACCTAATTTAAAAATGACTTTTAATTATAAATGTGGTTAAGTAAATATTGTTAATGGTAATTTAGTGTTGTTTGAGAAGTTATAAGTACTAAAGGTTACTAAGAAGTGCCAGAAGTGCTCTAAAGTAATACCGTTCCATCAAATCAAATTAACTAATTTTATCATTTTGTGATATCTTATTATCAATCAATCAATATTTTATCATCAACTTTTTTAACGAAAAATTTCTTCTGTTTGCCAATCGTTAAATAAAATGAATACGTTAAATCGAATAAATACGTTAAACAAAAATGTTAAAGCTGTTAATATATATAAAGGCAACGTGTTACTTGTCGGGTTATATTTCTTGAAAATGCTTTTATAAAGAACTTTAATAAAGTTTTGTTCCTTGATCGTATCTATTAATTTTTTTCAATGTTCAATTTCTTTTAAATCATAATGTTGGTGTCATGTAGATTATGTTCTACAGTTCAGTGAAACCTTAAGTATTCCACAACATTTTCAACTTTTTATGCAATCGTTTTATAGAATAATCAATGACAGTATTTTATACCTTGGAAAATTCGGCGTTCGTTAAATTTGGTATTGATTAAATTGGACAATTACTGTATATAACTTATCTCCGTTTTCAACAAGGTTAGGACTTTCTATAACCGACGAATGCAGACTGTGTATGAAAGACACAGAAATAACCTTATAGTACATATTCCTTGGAGTAGAATTATCCATAAAGAATTTATTGACAAATTCAATTTCTGGACAAAATGGACATTTTATTAGGCTTATTTATGCAAAGCATGCATAATTCTTTGCCATTATTTATGGGAATATTTGTTTTTACATGATTACGAAATTGAATAAAATTGAATTGATTGAATAAAATATTAATTTTCATGCATTTCAAATAGTAAAATAATAAATAGAAAAAGTAACGTATTTGTTACGAACAATTACGACACGAAATACGAAGAATTAACAAAATCATTCGTTGACAGTTAACTGGAAATTTCGTATGTATTTCTAAAAGTCATTCACAATAGACACATTTTTATTCTTGGCAACCACGCCATTTGAGCTGTTTACTAGTTAAGCAATTTCGAAAAGATTGGACTAAATAAGCCAGCAGTGTTATCGTTTCCTGTTATTTTTAAAATAAGCGGTTGTTCTTTTGCGATATGCTTACAAAAGAAAAGGCCTAATAATGTTTGAAATGGTAATAGAAACTGTTTAGGTAAAGAAAGATTTGCTGAGACTTATACTGCATTCACACGAGAATTTTGATTGTTGCTATTGATCTCGATAGCAAAACAAATTCTAATCGAAAAGATTTGCATGGGAATTTTGACGTAATGAAAATTGAAACGTAATTTCTACAAAATTAATTTGAATTTAAGTTGGACAGTTCACCGTAGTATAGTATTGTACAGTCAAACTTGTGCTATTGTGAACAGTTTTAGAGAATTAATAAAATTTATATATAAAATGAAACAAACTTGTGATACATAATATGTATATATCATATGTGCAAAACATTTATCATATGTGCAAAATAAATATTTTGAGAAAGTAATCAAATAGTGTGGACATATGATAAAACTGACTATTAAATTACAATGATATGACGTTTGAATCAATATTTTTGGTTTTTGATTTCAGATGTCAGTTTAAGATTTTTGACAGTTAAAATTACAATTAAAATTCTCTTATAAAGTGATGTGATTAATGTGTTCACAAGATATTAGAAAAACATATAAGGAAATAAAGATCTGATAGTAATGTTTTTTTGGAACTGACAAATTTGAGCATAAAGCGCCGCTCTACTCCTGCTGAGCGTATCTGCTAAATTTATAATTTTATGCAAAACAAATTAGCGAACAAAACAACGCATAAAGTTGACATTGAACTTCGATCATCATTAACATTTCCTACTGCTGAACTCATCTTGGGTATATATTTCAAGTTTATTATTATTATATATATATACACATTATTATTATTTTCAAATTTACATAAAAATGCCTCAAATACGGTGTGAAAAACTAAAATTATTTTGACAATAGCGAGAATTTGCATTTTTCACTTGCGGTTTTAGCGAGTTTTTAGCAGAAAAATTGAATTTTTTGTAAAATTAAATAAATGCAGAAAATATTGTAAATAATAATTTTATTTATCATTAACGCAAATTGTTTTTAATAAAATTTCAGAATTGTTTTGACATTTTGTGAACGCCTTTGTTGTCAAGTACGGCGATGATTTTTATTGTCCATTGTATGAAAATTTTTTTAATTTCGTAATAAAACAATAAATTTATTGAATCTCCCATTTTACCCCCAAGTAAATATTTTTGTGTTTATTCGCCACATTGAAGGTTAGCCAAGAAACTGCAATTAATGATTATATTTTGAGTTGTCAAAATATTAATTCACGATAATTTGTTATAACTATTGTTAATAGGAGAAAATAAAATTTTGTTGGACATTGAAATGTAGCAAGGGACGCTAAACTTTCAATTGTGACCTATGAGGTCACGTATATTCACGTATATATAGTTAAATGTAATGATCTTATAGTTTCATTAGGATTAAAACAAAGAATTTTGACATTGAACCGAAATTATTCTATAAATAATTACTTCAGTTCAGTATAATTTCTTTCAATTTAACAGGATTCTTGATTAGAATCAATCATAGAATTATTATTTCTATGAAATTTTTTTTAAAAATACTGATGAGTTTTGGGTGACTTAAATGCATAGTTATACTTACTGTTTTATGCTTACAAAAATCTACCTATTCTTCCATCTAAAAGAGCTATTGTGCACCTTAGAGAGATTAGAGTGTTTCTCTAAGTCAAGACAGACAGTATAGAGCGTATCTTTCCTAGTGTTGAATCCTTATGATCCATGAAATACCCTCCGGGCACTCCCCAAGCAAGTGGTATGCAGTATCTCTCTCTTTTCTACAGTTTCTACAGTTTGTCCGCCATTTCATTGCCTTGGAAATGAAACTAGCATGCGCCGGAATTCATATTAAGTACACCTGATTCTTCCAGTCGAGTATGTTAAGCTTATCAATTCACTCGCATACAAGTTTGGATGTTACCTGATAGCATATGAGTGCCATTATAGCTGCCTGGCTGTCAGTCAATATTGCATTTTTACGGTTCTGGTAGTTACGTTCAAGTATCAAAATATTAAAAATTACATTACAAATATAGTTACTTTCTTATTCGTGTATATATATTTTTCACTGGCATTAATATTTTTTTTTTATTTTTATGATTCTGTTGGAATTGGTTCACATTTAATCATGTATTTGCAATGGCAATAGCATACTATTCGTATTATTATGTGGAGCTTTTAGCACTTCGACCTATATTGTGTCCTCTTCATAGACTTAAATGTTTATTTTCCAATTTCAATTTTCTCAACAAATAGTAATATTGAACCTAATTTACCGCGTTTTACTTTTGTATTTAATATTAGGTCCCCCTTAAGTTTTTCTTTTGATTATACATGAATGCTGTAAAACCTTCCTCTACATGCTTTAAGGTCTCATTTTCTAAAAAACCTACAAAAATTTTCAGTAAAGTATCTTTACAGCTTTATTAGAT
>NC_051846.1:136856542-136867846 GCF_002237135.1 Teleopsis dalmanni | reverse complement strand
TAATACTTAATTCATTAATACTTTTAATATTGCTAGGTTTTAGTTTAGATAATAATTCAATTTCTTCTATTTCATTTATTTTTATGTTTGAACAGCAATAAACATAATTAAACTTCGAAATCATTTAAATTGTCAAACATGGCAAAATATTTCTTATTCCTAGATATTAAAAAATAATTATTTTCCATTTCTAATATTACTTGTTTATTCTTCTAAAATATTGGATCTGGTATTACCTGATAGCAGTGGCGACGCGTGTTCTATCTGGAAGGGTGTGCGGCACTTCTACAATGTTATTTTTACATGTACCACTTAAATTAAAAATGATAAATTGAAATATATAAGATGTTTTATTAATAATAACTATATTACATTAGGCAACAATATATTCACAATACAACATTTAATAATTCATTAACAATATAACATATTAAACAAATTAAATTGATAATTTATATATAAGTTTAATATTATATCAATATGGAATAAATACAACTTTTCACATATATCTTATAACATCAAACCAACTTTTTTCAAACAAAGGAATTTGTACCTAGAACCATACATGTGTATGCAGTGATCAAACACAATCGAACACACTTGCAACGTATAAATGTGCGGCCAGCTACTCTGTACACAAAGCGGTTATTATTCGCAGGAGCAACAGCTAAAAGGGGAGAAACAAAATTTGAAAGAAATGTATGGTGATGTGAGCTGCAAACTTTAGTCGCACATCTAATCGCTTTGACAAGTCAACATGTTGAATTGTTATACATGTAGCTGATATTCGAAAAGGACAGAAAATACTCTCATATAATTTCCAATCTCTATTTCTCATATTTCAAGCTAGAGCACACGCACAGTATTTCGTTCATACTACTTTTGTGCACACTTATGACAGAAATTTATGAATGCAATTGCTTGAAGGACGAAAGACGAAATGTGATAGAAATGTTTTGCGATGTGAGCTGCAAAGTTATGAGCACAACTAACGACTTTAATAGTTAAGAGAAGCAAATTAAATGAGTTTTCATAGACAATTATATTTAATTGTTTTTGTTAAAACTTTAATATATAAAAATGTAATAAATAATATGTATATATGAAAATGTAATAAATAATATTAATTCTTGATTTAAAGATATTTAATAAATTTATATATATTATTTGACAATTTGCAAATTATGTTAGGGTGTGCGCCGCATACCTCCGCACCTTCGAGCAGTCGTCACTGCCTGATAGGTATCAGAAATGTGCTTTTTGACAAAAAAGGATAGGTATCAAAAGCTTTAATTTTAGAGTACTTTATAATTTGGCTGTATGATTCTAAACCAGGTGTATATAAAAGATTTGGTTCATTTTTACTTTTCAGTAATATATCAATAAATTTTTCTGGACTCAATAACATTGGGTGTTTTAATTTTAGTTGCATGAATAAAATAATATCAATTAACCTTTCTAATTCAAATTCAAGATTTAAACAACTGCTCACTATTTTTAATTCCATTTCTTGCCTTCAAATATAGCCATTTTTTACTATTTTCATTAACTGTTCCTATTAATGAGTAAAGTTTATTTATAAATTTGTTGGTAGTATTCTGTATATCTTCGAAACTTTTCTTTATGTTTAAGTTTTGTTCATTTAAATTTTGGATAATTTTAATTTCTTGCTTCAAACCTGTTTTTATAAACTCTTCATTATTGTTTCTATCTGTTATCACATTATTATAATATTCAGCATCCTCACTATCCATTGTACCAAATAAAACTTTGAGCCCTGATCCTACTATATTTAATATTCCTTTTTGTTTTTATCTCCCTTCAAACTGGACTTAATTCCTAGCATATTAGTACTATATTTATTTTTTTTAATAAATTTTTAAAATGCTGTTTTCCAAAGACAATGCACTCTTCACATTCGTGATAGGAATCTATGCAAGTTTTATCTACATGATCTACTTTACTCCCAAGTCAATTAATTTTATCTTCATATGAAGTTAGATTTACATTAGTAATTATGAATATGTGACCGTCCACGATTGTTATTTCCTGGACTTTTTTTAAATAAAAACTTTCTTTGCCATTAATATCCTCGATTTTTAGAGCGAACATAGCTAAAAAGAAGCTGAACAGTTTAATTAAAATTAGTAAAAGTGTATGATATCTTTTATATTATTGACATATCCCCCTATATCCCCAAAAACTATAACGTGTGGTGAAAAACCAGTGAAGAAATGTGTTGTTGTGTTATAACATAAACCTGCAAACTTCATTGCTTCATCCCAATTTGCTTTCTCAAAATCAACTGTATTCAAATATTCTTTTAACCTTCCATGAATTCTTTCTATTGACGCATTTGCTTGTGGATGAGCCACACTTATAGTAATAGGTTTAATCTTAAAGATTTTAGCTAAATCCTTCATCAGGTCATCACAAAACTCTGTTCCATTATCTGTTAATATTATTTTTGGAATACCAAAATAAGTAATCCATTCGTTTACAAGAGCTTGCGCAACAGTTTCTACACTTTTATCTTAAAGTTATGTAAAACATACATATTTTGAAAGACTGTCTTATATACTTAATGCGTACAAATTTCCTGCTTCAGATGTTGGATAAGGACCAGTTAAATCCATGCTAGCTTGTTGGAGTGCACAAAAAACATTTGAAATCAGTTGCATAGGCATTCTAGTAGGATGTTTATCTATTTACCCAATTTACACATTTTACAGACTCTTACATAATCTGCAACCATATCATTTAAGTTTTTGCACGTATTTTTTTCCCTACTTTTCGCAATAGCTGCTTTCTGTCCGACATGACCACCTATAATACTGTCATGATACTCCTTAATTATTTCTTTCATTTTCTGAAAATCTGTTACCTCGATCATATTCTCTCTCTCTCCTGAACATTTTCTTTAACAATGTTTTTAAAGTTTGCTTGAATAGCTTCTTTTCCATTATTTTCAATTTTCATTTTCTCTTGAATATTTTCCGCTTTTTCATCTTCTCGTTTACTCTGTTCGCTACAGCAACTACACTGTTTCTTTTTCTTTTCTTTTCTTTATTATGTTGTGAGTCGAAAGGTGTCGAAAGCTGTGAAGAACGCTCTGATGTATATTCCAACATAAGGCATGCCTAAAAGTAGGCAGTGTCGTTTGCAGCTTGCCCAATAGCAGTAACCAAGGTCAGCTTGTCGGTAAGAAATGCTGATTTTCAGTTTTTGTTAATTGTGTCAAGCTGAAAGCGACGTTGGAAATAAATAATCAAAAGATGCAAAAATATCGAATGCAACTTAAGTTATTAACGCTATTGCGAATTACGCAAAAACTATTACATTTACTTAAACTCATAATGCCCTCCTTATCCTCCTTAGTCATTTTAATCTGATGAAATCCATTTGTTAGATCAAGTGTTGTAAAATAATTGGTCTAAAATCTGGTTGATACTTAGTATTGGATATGTATTCGCTATCATCATTTCCATTAGTTTTCTAAAATCGACTACTATTCGCCACTCAGTTTTTCCAGAAGCATCTTTCTTTTTCGGAACCATCCACACAGGAGAATTCCACGGTGACTTATAATTCTGTATAACATCGTTTTCTAACAATTTCTTCACTTGGTTCTTCACTTCCTCTTCATGAACTTTTGGATATTTATATGGTTTCGTATAAATAAGTTTTATTCCTTCTTGTGTTTGTATGTCACAAGTTAACGTATCAGTGAAGCTCAATTTTTCTCCTTCTAAAATGAACAAATCGCTATATTCTGAAATCAGTTTCCTAATTGATTCATTTTCCTCATTATTCATATGATCAACTCTTAAACTCCTTTGTGTATATTCACACCTATTTCTTATTTGGAACACTCTTTCTTTCATTAATTTTTCTTTCTTAGGATCCTCTCTACAATTATCAACAATATTATAATTCCTAAGATCTTCTACCTTCAACGGAAAATCAACCACAACCTTTTCCTCACATTTATTTATAATGCTTACTAAGCATTTTCCATTTCTCATTGTAGTAATACAATGAGGTGTGACAATTTTTTCATCTTCGTAACGCGGAACATACACAAGTAATCCATTCCTTTTACCTTTATTAACCTTAACAGAACGAAAGACTTCCATTCTTGGCGGAACAAATTCTTCAAATTTATTACATTGGAGACTATGTACATTTTTATCAACATAAAATAAATACTGGTCATAATCTATCTTGCACTTAAAATGGCCTAAAAAAATCAGCTCTGATTATGCCATCATATCCGTAAACCAGATCATTTGGTATCACGTGAAATTTCCATCTGTAATTATGTGTTTTGCCTTTTATATTCTTAATTACTATTCTAATGGATGCATTTTCAGATTTTTCGCCTGTACCAACTAATTCTATATTATTTATATTATTCATTTCTTCTACATTAAACCTAAATGCATTTAGATTAATACTAGCTCGGGTATCTATAAGGAATTTATAACAACATTTTGTATGATCTATTATTATATAAGGACTTTCTTTACGTACATTTAAGGAAAACGTTGCCTTAGTTACGTTTTCTATTTTCGAAAATTTTTGTTTCCTTCCGGAGAAACATTCTTTTGTATTACCTCTGAATAATATTTATTTGCAAAATGTCCTATTTTGCCACATTTATAACACTTCATAATTTTTTCTCCAGTTGTATTAGTTTGTTCCTTGTTCATGGTACATTTTGAAGCGATATGTCTTAATTTTCCGCAATTGTAGCATTTTATGTGTGTTACCTTAACACTGAAATTTCGTCTCACACTTTGTCTGTAACTTATTCTGGATTCTTCATCCTGTGCAAATCTTCCAGTCTATGACAACGATTGTGGACGACAATTGTTCACGTATTGGCCGATTCCTTCATCTAGGCCATTTATGAACGCATTTAAAACGATCGTAGTTTCAATATAATTATAAACTGCTTCTCTAATACTAGCTTCTTGCGTTTCTATTTTCACATCTGCTCCCAATTTTCTAGACATATGGTGGTTTCCATAAATAATTGGAACTGCCTAACTGTTCGTCCCCCTTGTCTAGTAGATATCAGCTAGTGTACTATCACTATCTTTATATTTCTGTTTGAGTTGAGTCTTAAGTTCATTCCAACTGCTTATAACTTTATTTTTTAATATTAATCTTGCATTTCCTGATATCTGTGACTGTGGTTGTGCAAATATAGAATTGGATAGACGTCCAAAGAAGCCCACTATATCAACAAAGGCAGAACTGAAGGAAGCACTGCTGAAGAGTGGCAATATTTTGGACCAAAAACCACACAAAAGTAGATTTCTTCGATTCTAAAACAAATAGTAGTTATTATTAAATAGAAAAGCTTGGCAACTAAATATTAATTGTTATCGAAAATATTTCTTTTTAATCTGTTTTTTAATTTTTACGTTAGCTGTGCCAATAATTTTGTTCAGCCAAATTTAGTTTTTTGTTTGTTTTTTAATTTTAAAATATTAAATATAAAAGGCAATTATTATTATTATTATTATTATTATTGAGTAAGGGATCGTGCACTGCGACCTAAGAGATCTATTGTGCCCCTTTGTCGGGTTAGAGTATTTCTCCAAGTCCGATTTCTTTAATGAAAGACAGTATGGATCCTATCTTTCCCAGTCTTGAATCCTTATGATCCACCAAATACCCTCCTAGGTGTTTCTTTCGCTTATGCATCGGTGCCGAGCACTCCCCAAGCACATGGTATGCCATTTCTCTCTCTTCCCTGCAGTATCTGCAGTCTGAGTTGGATTGAATTCTTAACTTCGATAGGCGATTATTAAATCTGCAGTGACCGGTCAGTAATCCCGTAATAATTCTTATGTTAGTTTTTGATTGTACTATACAATCTTTAAAGCGTTTTAGATTGTAAGTCCCTAAAAGCATTTTAGATTGTGAGAGTCTTGGTAGCATTACCCAATAGAGTTCTCTCTCTTTTTTCTCTGTGTCATTCATAATAATGGATAGAGCTCCTTTACCTAGACCTCATAATGGTTCTGGTCCTATCATTCTTGATGCCGCGCCTCTTCTCGCAAGTTTGTCTGCCATTTCATTACCATGGATACCAGTATGTCCCGGAATATATAAAAGGTACACCTGATTGATCCTACCGAGTGTGTTCAGCTTGTCAATGCATTCCCATACCAGTTTGGATGTTACCTGGTAAGATATGAGTGCCATTATGGCTGCCTGGCTGTCAGTCAGTATTGCAATTTTACGGTTCCGGTAGTTACGTTCAAGATTGAAACTGGCGCATCTATCTATCGCGTATATTTCCGCTTGAAAGATGGATGTATTGTTTCCTAATGCTTCCCAGTATTTTTTGCCTGGTCCATAAACATCAGCTCCAGCTCCCTCATTGGTGAGAGAGCCGTCTGTATTCCATGTTATCGTGGTTTCTTTTATTTTTGGGGTATTAGACAAACCTTCCCAGTTCTTTTTGTTGCCAAGTTCAGTTTTGAAGTTTTTTGTAAAGTTATGCTTTACAATCATCCTGTCCATTGGCATTTCAATTTCTGGGATTTGTGCAGCCAAAGTATCAAGTTTTTTGCTGTTGGTTTCAAGACCAGTCACCTTGTTTGTAGTTACTCTTAGAGCAGCCCTCTTCGCCTGTGATTGCACATAGATATGAAGAAGAGTGAGTTCCAGGAGTACTTCAATTGATGACGTGGGGCATATTCTCATTGCTCCTGTTATGCTTACACATGCAAGTCGTTGTACCTTGTTGAGTGTGCTGATAACACTTTGTTGATTTGTGCAGTTCTGCCAGACTATTGATCCGTAAGTGATCATTGGTCTGATTACTGCTGTGTATATCTATCGCAGTGACTTTGGTGTACATCCCCAATTCTTACCTGCGATGGATCTACATGTCATAAAGGCTTTGGTTGCCTTTTTTGTCACTTCTTGGATATGAGATTTCCATATTAATTTTTGGTCTAAAATTATACCCAAAAATTTTACCTCCTTTTGTAGTTTTATTTCAAACCCATCTAAGCGGATGGGTTCAAGGTTTTTATTTTGTATTTCCTAGTGAATAGCACAATGGTTGTTTTTGCTGGATTTATTTTCAGCCCAACCGAATTGCACCATTCTTTAGTTAGTTTTAAGCCTAACTGGATTCTTTCGCACAGAGTATTCCCAAACTTTCTTCTGCAGATTATTACCACATCATCGGCGTATCCCTGGATTTAGGAAGCCATTCCTGTCCAGTTTTACCAATAGTTCATCCACTACCATACTCCACATTAGGGGTGATAATACTCCACCTTGTGGGCACCCTCGCGAAGTATTTGCAAAAATATTACCATTACTGGTCAGAATTTCTACTCTCCTGGTGCGAAGCATATTACTCATCCAGCGTGAGAGTGTGCCATTGACTCCTCTTTTAGAAAGAGTTGAGTTTATAACCTCATGTGAAGTGTTATCAAAGGCTCCTTCAATGTCTAAGAAAGCGCAAATTGCTTTCTCTTTCTTATCTATGCTTTCCTGAATCGTGTTACTTAGTTGATGCAGGTCCGTTTCTGTCGACTGCCCTGCCCTATAGGCATGTTGGTGACTGTATAGTCGAGTTACTTTCAGTGTAGTATTCCTGATATAGTTATCCACAACTTTTTCTTCTACTTTAAGAAGGAAGGATGTGAGGCAGATTGGTCTGAAGGATTTCGGATGAATAGGATCTCTCTTGCCCGCCTTCGGAATAAAGACCACTTTTGCCCTCCTCCACATGATTGGTATATATCCCAATCCAATACTGACTCTGGCTATTCTAGTTATTGGACCTAGTAGCTGTTCAAATCCTTTTTGAAGTAATGCCGGAAAGACACCATCAATACCTGGAGATTTCAGTGGCTTGAGCGAATTTATCGCCCACCTGATTTTAGGCATTGTGATTATATTTTTGGCAATTTTCCAATCATCCTTCTTTATTGTTTTAGGGGGTTCAGTGTGTTCTGATTCTGTCCCTAGAGTTAGAGAGGATCCTGGAAAGTGTACGTCCAGAAGTAGTCGTATCTTTTCTTCTTCACAAAGTCGTAACTTAATTTCTCTATTGTACAAAGTAAGTTTTTGCCAATATTCTAACCAGTCTCCTGTTCGCTTTGAGTAGTTAAAAAGTCCTCTAACAGTGTTTCTTAGGTTTTTAAGGTCATTGTTCCACCAAGGCACATCCTTGGTGGAGTTAATCAAGCTTAATGGACAGCTATCCTCATATGCATTTAGTATGGCACCATTGAGGTTTTCTAGGTTATTTTCTAATTGAATTTCATTCTGAATGATTTCATCTAGCCCTAATTGGACAAAATTGTATTTCAGATTTTCCGTATAGTTCTCCCAATTTGTTTTTCTTGGGTTCCTTAACATTTTCTTGTTAATTAGTGAACCTTCAATGTCGAATCTTAGAATTCTGTGATCCGACATAGATGGTTCACTGGATACTCTCCAGTTTTTCACAAGCTCACACCCTCGAGTATTTCCTATAGTAATATCTAGGACCTCTTTGCGTGAGATAGTTACAAATGTTGGTGTATTACCTACATTACATATTTCTAATTTTTTATTAGTTATAAATTCTAAAAGGTACTCACCTCTTATATTGGTGTTAGTGCTTCCCCAAACTTCGTTATGTGCGTTGGAGTCGCAACCGAGTATAAGTGGTTATTTCATTCTCTCGCAGTAGTTTCCCAGTTTATCGACCTCTGCAGATGGTACCTGAGTGTCGTCTTCTGGTAGGTAACCTGTAGCTACGACTACGTTCCGTAGTACTCCGTTGATGTTAGCCAGAATCTGTATGGCAACGAGGTCCCTGGAGAGAAATTCTGAAAGAGAGATAAAGTTGATATTAATATTCAATAAAATGCAGGTTCTTGGTTTATCACATCTTACATCCCAAATTGTCTGCATATTCTTTGCAGTCAAACCACAGATTCGACCCCTGTAAATCCAGGGTTCTTGGACCAGCACTATGCTCAGGTTCGATTTGAGCGTAGCCCTTGCAATAACTGCCGACGCAGCTTTTGCATGGTGGATATTTATTTGGGCGATTCTAGTGCTGGTCATCAGGTGGTTATTCCTCCTTCGTTTCTTCTGTCAGACCGTCGTCGGTGTCTAACAGAGAGATCTAGATTCTCAATGTCCTCACTCTCGTGAGGTAGCACGCTGATATCTTCAATCTTCTCGCTCCTGGTCGCCTCCTCCTCCACTAGTTCCGCAACAGTTGCAGGTATCGTTCCTGCAGCTGGTGTATTTTCCCCAGCTAAGTTACTTCTTTCCTTGTTGTCTCGCCCCTTATGCAGGTGAATTGGGACGGAACTCAACCTGTAGAAGATCCTACAGCCGGTGGTTGTTATGGCTTCCTGAAACCGGTTGTCAATCCCGATTGTTAGGAGTTTGTCATTTTTCAAATCCTTGCTGCTAAAAACTCTCCATAGCTGAGTATGTAGACCCTCATTTTGAGTTATGAGCAGTTTTAGCAGCTTTTCCGTGTCGACCCCTTTAGCTCTTGGTAGGTAGACTGTCAACATGTGTAAATTCGGTATTTTGTCCCCGACACATGTGGTGAGTTCAGCGCCTTCCCATCCGTTCAGCTTAGGTGCCGTTCCATGGATGAAATTAGCAGCATTTCCGTCTACACAGTCAACCAGTATAAGTCCTGGTCGAAAGTGTATCCCACTAAATCGTAGCTTGGCATCCCATCCTTTATACATCTCCTCAATGAGAAGTTCCTCGATTTTACGTTGCTCATCCCTCGAGAGAGTTGATTCCGGGTAAGATTTCGGAAGAATTGCTATTCTTAAACTCTTGGCTACATTAGCGTAACTGCTGCCCAATATTATTTTTCTCGGTTGTTTTGATGCAGCCATTTGCGTACCATCCTTTGCTTGTGGAGGTGTCTCATTCCCTCTTCTTTTCTTAGCTGATTAAAGATCGATCGGACTAATTTCTTGGGCAGACCTCTTTTAAAGTCTTGACTGGCCCTCGGTCGATTGAGCGCCTTTTCCTTGGCTGCCTCTGGTGCTAAGCCTTCGAAGGTTCGGTTTTTGATTCAATTAGCAGAGAGTTAGTATTGTTCCTAGCTTCTTTGGCCTCAGTGCGTTTTTCTGCTTTCCGTTTTGGAAACGCTGCCTGGCGATCGGTATGTTGGATATCAGACTCCGACCGATTTACCAGTTTATTTGCAGTGTGTGTTCCTGCTTTTTTTTTATATTACTATTATTGTTATTCAAATTTTGTTCCATAAAGATCCCACGAATGTGGGGGAAAGAGGTCCGCCGTGTCATAGCCCCCGATAACACGGTAAGCCCACAGTTACTCAATGAGGCGGGCAGGTATCATTGAGGTGCGACGCTAGAATACAGTCTGTTACCCCCGACTGCAAACAAGTCCGATGAACACGTGCAATTCCGGGTTGGGGGGAAAGATGGAGGTGGAGAGGGATATGGGTATTGAAATGATGATAGTAGGGACATTTAGGAATGGGAAGGTGCGGGTTTGGCTCGCATTAGCCGCTATAAGCGTTACCAGGGATCACCACGTGGAGGCCCTCCTTTCGAAGAGGGTGAGTACTTGGGATTAGTTTCACCTGCGAGTCCGTCTAGTGAAATACTAGGATCCCTATAAAAGGAAATAAAATGAAATAAAATGAATCCAAAAGCAAATTAAGCATTTCATCTAAAAAAAATTTTTTGTTTATTAAAAAATCGCATCATTAATAGAATAAAAATAGTGCTAAAGTTAAATTTGATTGCTATGCCAATAATTTTGTTCGTAACTGTATTTATATAGGAAATCTTTTTGGTGCGGCTTTGCTACGCCTATAACATCATCGCAAGCAGAGACAAATGTGTAAACACGAAATTTTTCTAAGTTTATTAATTTGTCAAAATTAGCCAAATTTAAGCTCTTTAACCAAGTAAGAAATATGATTTAAAAAGTAAATTCAATAATCTTTCATTTGGTATGTACCTCATAACTGAATGTTGCGTAATAGCTGAGACATTCAAAAAATAAAAAAATCACATTTTTTTAAATACTGACTTTTTTTAGTTAATAAATTATTAAAAAACAACCAAAGACCGCAGAGACATGCACGAATATTGATCTGAAAGACAATAAAACAAGCTTTCCATTAAAGTAAAAATCAGAAAAATCGTACTCACAGTTTTTGTACAAAATCGCATTAATGCTGTTTTTGGACGGCCTTTCCCTCTACTACCTTACGGGTTGTATACCAGCGCCTGTTGACAAATTTCGGTGGGAGCCTTTCGA
>NC_051846.1:136848329-136856442 GCF_002237135.1 Teleopsis dalmanni | reverse complement strand
CATTCAATTAATGAAATATTTTTTTGGAAGTGCAGTGTCGTTGATACGCACACATACATCTATTTCATCATGCCTTTCCGTAAATCGGTTACAGCGAGAGTAACAGAGACAAAGAAGTAGAGAAAATATGCAAGTAAGTAGAACACGCAATGTAATTACTACTACAAATTTAAATTTAATTGAAATTGATGATAATATTGATAATAATTCAGTTTCTTTGCGAAGTTCGTTCAAATGTGCGTTGGTTAAAATATCACCTAATTTTGATCCCTTTTATATTGGTTCTATGAATTTGGTTTGTAGACATTGTTTAGCTTTTTGTTTCACAGTCTACAATGCTTGAAAGAAATTCTTCAACTATGTGTTGTCATAACGGTAAAGTACATTTTCCACTATTAACACAAAATGATTCCTTTAATTGATTGTATGATGGTCTCACATCAAATGATAAAAATAAAAAGAAAATGTCCGAAAATTATTTCGACAATATTCGAAGCTACAATTCTGCCTATGCCATGGTAGTTCTGACACAGTTTCAAGTGGAATTTATCATTTCAAAATTCACCACATATTTTATCACAGAGCAAAACTCATGGTCACAGCATGTGCTCGTACGCCAAATTATGCCTAGTTGTATACACTTGACGTATATAGGGACTGAAATGCCATTTAATTTTCAAAAAACACAGTTGCCAGTCATCACCGCATTTGCTATGACCAGTAGAAACGCAGTTGCAACCAGTAGAATTAGATCATTTCACGAGCTTAAATTTTATGTCAATACCGAAGGTGGACAAGGTCATTTGGCAAATGATGAAAGGGTGTTTACGAAAAATATTGTTTACACTGAAGTTTTGAAAACTTTGTTATATAAAATTAAGAATTATTTTAACATTGTTATTTAACATTGTTTCTATCGGTCGAATTTTGATCACTGGCGACTCTAGTATCTATAAATTTACTAATTTATCCTATTTTTGATTTAATTTAAAGATCATCTTTTACATAATTACTCACTCATCTCACATTTCCACTACAAATTTTATTTATATATTTTATATATTTGCGTTAATTATATTTATTATTTACATTATTTAAAAATAACGTAAATAAATATTTGTTGAAAATTATTTTAAAAGCAATAAGTTAAAAAATGTAAAAAAAAAATTATGTTTAATGTTTATACATAATGCTTTTTATTTAAATATATTATTAAAAATATAAACTTCATAGAACTGAGTGATCTGCCATGACAATATATTTACCAAATCGAATGTATTCTATTTTATAAACTCAATTTTATTCTACTAATTAATAAAACTAAATGCTTGAAAAACTCTTCACTGCGGATATGAAAACCCTTGTTGTTTGAATTCTTTTGACAGTACTTTTGTATAAAAATTTGTACTAAATCAGAACATAAAATCTGAACGTACACGTCGTTTGTTACTCAACATATCTACACAATGTATCCGCAAAAAGTAATTTATAATCAAGTAAATGACTTTCTGTTCCTGATACACCATCAGCAATCTGCTTCGTGGTATCAGCGCACTATATATAATTAAAATTTCAGAAAATGTGCAAAGTACATTTACTTTCTCGTTAAATACTTAAAAGCTCTTATACTGCATGTTGCAGTAAAACACATGCTGCCGGAAGAAAAAAATATATGAACTATACAAAATGTTAAGCATTGTGTGAGCATAAAAATTAAATAAAAAACAGGGTTTCGGTTTTATAACCGAACTTAGTTTACCGGTACAAACTTTATAAATTAATTTTACAAAAATTTACGTTCCATTGATATAAGTGTTGGTAAAAGGGGTACCAAGAGGATTTGAATTGCTGTGACTATTTTCAATTGCTTATTTTTGACTACGAAAATGAAATAAGCAAAATGCAAATGCAACAAAGTCGCAAAATATTTCCATTAACTATACTTACGACTCTACACGATTATACACAGCTGTAATGGTGCCAAACTTCGTTACTTTTGCGAATTTGTAACTACCCGTAACTTTTCGAGTATGTATTCGTTACTCAGTCAGCCCTATTCTGAATCGCATGGGAATGGGAGTTTTGTTCCCTATTCCCAAGTTTGCTATTCTGAGTAATTTGGAAATGGAGTTTTGTTCCCTGTTCTTAATATTGCTATTCTGAATCGCATGGGAATGGGAGTTTTTTCCCAATTTTGCACAAATTCTTTCCCAAGCAAATTGTTTGGGAGACAAGTTAAAAAGGTATTAAAAATAGTTTCATTTAATATGAAAGTAACTGAAAATGATCAGATTTTTGAATATGTTTTGATAAAATTATTATTATAATAAAATTATTATAATAAATTTAATATTTTCAAAGTTTTATTCTTTTATTTTATCCACAAGGGTTGATTAGTTTTTCGAATATATTTTAATAAAAGTACAGTCAAACTTCCATAACTCGAAATCCAATTTTTGCAAAGAAAAGGTTCGACTTATGGAGACTTTGAGTAAGAGAATTTTTTTATACTTTTTTTATTTTTGAAAGAAACTAGAATTACATTTTAAGATATTTATTTATTTGCAATCAAATAAAGCACAGTAGTTATAGTGAAATAAAATATTCAGAAATTGGAGTTTGGCAATTTAATTTTTTTCCTATTTTCAATAAAAAGAGATTCCACTTTATTCATATGTTTATAGAGATCATCAATTGTAAAACAATTACATACACCAAACCTTCATCAACAGTGACGATATTATCACTGCTCATTCGTCATCTGTACAAAAGCTTGATGTGCAAATTTCATTGTCAAGCTCAATATAATCGTTTAGAGTAGTATTGGAAGTTATTTTATTTACTTAGAACCACGTTGCCAGCGACTGACATTTGCACAAAGAAGCAATATAACAAAAAAAAAATTAAACATTTAGTTTTTAGTTTGGAAAAAGGAACTTCCCCTAACAGCAAAATACATTTATACTTAAAACAAAAATTCGACTTATAGAATGCTCTTTCAAATATTCCTATTGGCACGGAACAAAATTTTTGTTCGAGTTATAGAGGAATTCGAGTTATAGAAATTCGAATTATGGAAGTTTGACTGAATTACAATAAATTTAATATAACTAATTTTTAATTTAATATATTTTATTATCATTATTATTTTAATAAAAGTATTATAACAAATTTAATATATTTAAATTTTTATTTATTTATTTATCTACTAAGGTTTTTTTCGACAAATTAAAGCATTAACTATTGTTATTTAAAACAATAGATAATGAAAGAAACCCAAATTCTGAAATGAATGGGATTCCTTGATAAAATAAAATTTTGTAATTATACGTAGGTAAAACATTGCTTCTGTTTTATTGTAACTTCTGCACAATCATAAACTAATATTAGTTTATTAATTTAACGACATTTCTTTCCTAATTATAAACATAAATACGAGTTTTGGAGAGGAGCTCAAATTTTAGTTAAAAGATTAAAAATTTTAATTAATAAATAAGATATTTAACTTTGTTTTATTCTAGGTATATACGTAAATAATAAATTATATACATATTTAAATAACAAAATAAATAAATAAAACAAAAGCTTTATATATTTACTTATAAAATATTCATTATATTCAATTCTTATAATTTGTGCAGCAGACAAATAATGCGATTCTTACATTTAAATCAACATATGATACGCAATTCTTTTCTTTGTTTTGCTCATTTTCGCACTTTTGTCATTAAAAAGTGCCATGGTTGCCAAAATTTAACAAAACAAATTTGAAACTGTTGTTGTTCCCAAAACTGCTGTCTTCCAAGCAATTCAGTATAAGAGAGTTGTGTTTTTACGAAAAGCGTGGGAATAGGAAGTTTTGTTCAGAATAGCTTCTGCGATCTAATATTAATTGTCCACTTTTTGAAAAATTCATTCCGCAGGAACTGAGGTAGCTAAAATTGATAAATATTTTTGTGCAAGTTGTAATAAATGTAGATAAAGTAAAGCTCTATGCTTCTACCACTCAAATGGATTTGATTTTCGATCAACTAATAGCTCCTCTAAGGACATTCGTATCTCAATTAAAGCCAAGGCTATTTGAGTTTGAATTTGACTACCAACCAAAGAGTCAAAAACTCTTGCCAAACTAAATCTTCGTCGTCGTTTCTTAAAGTAATCCTGGATTCATTGCTTTGCCCTTCTTTCGATATACTCTTTATTGATATGAGCAATAATTTCACTTTGAATACTTCGTTTTATTGTTTGAAAGGCGATATCGCTTGAAAAAGATTTTTTTTTTAAACCTGAGGTCCAAAAACGCTGCTTTAGCCATTGAAGAGTTAGCTTCCAAATAGAGTCATTAAGTGTTTCAACAATTTGTTTCTCTGTTTCCTTTTTTTTGATGTTTCCTTAACAACTTTTTAATTATTTGCGTTATCTTAATTTCTACTGGTAAATTTTCTGACGTATTCTTGAACCCATATTCCACGCAGCTAAGCAAATTCCTAATTTTTTGATATGAAATGTGCTGTCACAGCCAAATAGCTTACATTAGCATTAGAAGTCTACATATCTGTTGTTAATGAAATACTTTTAGCTTCTTGTAAGATTTCTAGTATTGATTCTTTCGATATATTGTATTTTTCTGTAAGATAAGTTGTACTAAATGTTGTTCTTGTTCTTGATGGAAACACATAAGATGGCTCGAGACCCAACACGAGTTTTCGAAAACTAGAGTCATTAATAATCGAAAATGGCTGCACATCTTCAACTATTACATTCAAAATGAAGTTATTAATCTTTATTTGACTTAGGAGTGATAACGGCCGCATTACAAAACTTTCAAAAGAAGTTAGTGTTACTCTTGGTGCAGCTCCAAACGAGAGGTTGATGAAACTACCGTTGATGAGTTGGTGATGCTATTCCCTATATAGTAAATGAACTTGCTTTATCATAGTGAAAGTATATATAATATTTACTTTACCTTCGCTAGGTACTTCATCGACAGCAACTTCACGATTGCGTTTAACGGCGCTTAGGACCGTGGTTAGCATGACAACGTAAACTAATAGTCATGTCGATGCGTGCACACAAAATATGAGGGTGATCATTTTCTGCCTTACGACCTGCTTCTAAAAAAAGGCTAACCGTTTTTCTAACTAAAAACTTTCAATTACAAATTCTTCTGATCAAAGAATAGAAGGGAAACGCCACCCACTTCAAACGTAACGAAAAGAAACTTCTTTTGAAAATTTATATTTTATAACAAATTGCAACACGTGTTGAATTCATGGATGTTACCACGAAAACACCAAATTACTCTGTTTTGGGGTTACAGTATAATAATTTCTTACTACTTGCTAATCATATGTTTACCTTTTAATAATATAAAAAACTTATGCGTTCCTTATTTGATTAATAATGTCACATCACGTAAACAAAATGTATATTGTAACAAAAAATATATGATAAATAAATGTATAAATTAATAAATAAACATTTAAATCAGTCAATTTATATCAATTTACTTTGCTTCATCATGTAATATAGATTTAGTAAATTCTTAATTTTTATTGCTTTTTTCATATGAATTTTACAGTACGTTAATTTATTATATTCGGTTACACAACTTTTGTAGATGCGAATTTTTTAATTAAATAAAAAAAAAAAGTTTTGTATATTTCTTCCCACTAAGTCATATTTTCTTTGACGTTTTTGAGCGTGTAAAACATTATTGTACACTAAACTAATTTTGAAGTAATATTATTAAATGCTATTATGATGTGTAATTAATAACAAAGACCGAAGCTACTACCAATTAACTTTTTGTACGGCAACATTTAAGTGGTGAATAATGAATTACATTTCTCTGTATAGGCAAATTTTTAAAATTTAGTACCTTTATCTATTGATAAAGGAGTATGTGTGCGTATTCACTCTAAATGTATGTGGTGAATGATGCGTATTATAAGTTTACATACATTTCTGTATGATAAGTAGCAAAAAATTGATGAGTGTAGATGCCTGTGCATTCGTTGTTAAACTTATATGAGTTTTTTAAGTAGAAATATTTTTATGTAAAATTTAATAAAAAAGCATTTGACGAATATTAGATAAGTTTAATTAAAAGAAGTGTTATGAAAGGAAATAGGCTCAATTATTTCCCAGAATTAATGCAAGATTTATACAAGATATATTCTGTAAATTTTTATTTCATCTATTTGATGAATATTATAAAAATTTTACATAATATAAAAATTAAAAAACGTTTATTTTTTTTGTATTGTTTGTGTATAGAATATATGAATATTTTATTCAGATTTTAAATGACATTGTAAACATATCAATTTATGAGGGTTTATGATATGATCACGATTGTGTGGCACCTTATATGAAATGACATATTTTAGTATAAATAAATTATTGCCTAAGTAAAGAGGACTTCTAATTTCAGATAGTTTACAAATGTGTACGGTTGTTATACACCGAGCTATAATTAAAACCACAACCAGTTTCTTTCAAGGTTTTTCTGGAATTAATTTGAATGTGTCCAGCAAAAGCTAACCAAGCCAAGCCAATTATGCTGGGATTTGCATTCTTAATATTTGTTAATAAGTGATTAAAATTTGTAAATAAGTAATGTATAAGATAAAGTCATATTAGCCCCAATATACTCGAACAATAGAAGTAAAGAACTTTATCTTTATTATAGTGAATATGTTGTTCAGCCCACTCATGGGAAAATGAGTTTTTATTAGTTTATTTAATGTATTTTTGATTAATTAAACCAGAAACTTCATTTGTTGAAAAACACAGAAATTTTCGATGACTTTAATATTGTGTTAGTTCAACTGTCTATTTTCTATATTACACTATAAACGCAGTCTATATTTTTTCTACATTAAATTTAATTGTAAAATATTGATTATTTTCGGAAAACATTTTTTTATTTCATTTGCGTCAAGCAAAGTTGTTCAGTTACTAACATTATTATATTATTATAAAATTATAAAAAACTTTCGCAATGAGTTAAGATTTCAATTTATAAAGATTTTTTTACTATTCAAACTTTTTCTCCCCCTTTATATCCTTCACTTTAAAGTAACTCACGGTTAAATATATTCGTCAACAAAGTGTAACGAAGTTTATCTTTCTGTGGGAATCTTATCAATAACTTGTTAGATGTTTTCGGATTTTAGAAAATAAAGTAATTTAAATTTGTTGCCTTAAGCCTAATACAAAATTTGTCTTTAACTTTGTTTGCGGTCAATGCTGTTATTACTTAACTGGTTTAATATAGTGTCTTTTTACAATTATTCAATCCTAATTATTTTTTATCCATCTCAAACAACAAAGGATATAACCTTCTAAGAAAAAAATTGCTGCAAAATTTGCTGATAGTTGGAAGACCATAAAAACTCAGTGACTGAATCTTTCATTATAAGGTGTATTACCAACACATTTAAATACGATGGAGGATTTATTATGGCCTTAGATCGTATAGTTATAACCAATTTTAGTAATATGAATATAACACACTCTGAAAACAAAGAGAATAAATAGATGAAATTGGCTATTTTAAAAGCCAATTTTAATTTTAGTTATGCAGAAACTGGGCTAAACTGTTACTAAACTGTTACGATCACCAAACTTTCTTTGAACTTAGTCTCCAGATTTTAATCCAGTTAAAAAAGTATGTAATGACCTTGACGGAATTATCAATCATCAACTCCATGTTATATTATATTATATTATATTATATTATATTATATTATATTATATTATATTATATTATATTATATTATATTATATTATATTATTACTATTATTATTATCATTATTATTATATTATTATTATTATATTATTATTATTATATTATTAATATTATTATTATATTATTAATATTATTATTATATTATTATTATATTATTATTATTATTATATTATTATTATTATTATATTATTATTATTATATTATTATTATTATTATATTATTATTATTATTATATTATTATTATTATTATATTATTATTATATATTTATTTTATATTATATATATATTATATTATATATATATTATATTATATATATATTATATTATATATATATTATATTATATATATATTATAT
>NC_051846.1:136839677-136848229 GCF_002237135.1 Teleopsis dalmanni | reverse complement strand
CTACCCACTATTATGAGGTTTTTGTGTATTCAAAGACGGCTTTTTTAGCTAATTGAGGACAACTCGTCCTCTCTCTACCACAACTAACTAACTAGGAATTTGAAAATTAGGGGCTTGATCTAATAAGCCGAAATCTATTGTCTCTTATTATGATTTCATAAAACCATTAAATATAAAGAAGTATTGACATTTCTTTATTGAACATGCTTTATTTTGACTAAAAACGTTAGATAATTTTTTCCCAGCTCACATTTGTTGACACATTTACGATATAAACGTTTCATTTACTATGGATGTGTAATAAGTGAAGCTATTAACCTCATTAGAAATCATATAACATCATATCTCACCATCATTTCATTTTTTAGAGAGTTCATAAGGACGACTACTAGTCCTTCGATAATGTGTTTTTATAACAACGCATTGGTAGTATAATATACAAGATTGGTTTTACAACATTTTTAACCTAAAGGGAGATGGAAATAAACTATAAAAATTACTGCAACAACATCATAATCTACATATTAAAAGTCAGTGAAATAATAATTTTTGCTATATACATAAATGACATAATACTTTTCGTTTATGGAATCCTTGATGATGCACTGAAACCACAAACAAATACCGAAATGGCATTTCCTTGTATGAGTTTTGTGCATTTTCTGCTACATTTTTTGCATAATTTCAAGACAACGTTGCGTGCTCGAAGCAGAAATCCACGATACTTTTCGAGTGATTAAGTTACAAATCAAAATAAAATTGCTATGCAAAAATACTTGCAACGAACTGGGTTGGTCGATATAAATTTTGATGATGATTTTATAATCACATGCAAAACGATTTGGATTCTTCTAAAGCTGACCGAAACAAACTGATAGGCAACACCGCGTACGAGTGCACAGTCATATTGGCATTACATCAAATATTTCATTAAAATTACTTAAAAGTGGCAACACCCCATTGTTATGGGCTAAGAGAGCATGAAACGCCATGGAAAGGACATCACACCCTTAGAGCATGTCGTCACATAAATTCACTTTATACAAACGCCCACCAAAAATACGGTCAATTCATTTCGTACGCAAACCAGCAATTATCGAAATGTGGACACTCAAAATGTAAAAATGGAAGAGTCGAAATCAGCTGCCGGACGTGACTGAATCTGAATCGAAAAGCAAAAACGTTTTAAACTAATATAAAATATTGCATAAGAAATATGTTTTAGAGCAAAATAAAATAAAAATAATGAGAACGGAACTGCTGCGCCTCAGACTCGCGCAGGCTGCCGATGTCTGAGCGAAAGACTGGCACGTTATTGGCGGCAACGCAGAAGAAAGTCAACCGGCAGAAGTTTCTTTTACGATGCATTCGTTGTTGGAATAGATACGCAGCAATTTAACTGTAGTTTCTGTACGTTTTGTCCTCGATATCTGTGTAAAGTTGAGCTGTTAGGGGAGAGAACCATTTATTACCAAGCGCAATAAATTTACGTCGTTTCAGTTGCTGTAGCCTGTAATTTGGACGGCAATTATCTAGCGATAAAAGTCAAAGGAGGTTCTCTACGACACACAGCTAACATACCACACTACTCCACATCGCACAGCCACAAACCACTGAGATACTGCCACCACGATCAGATATAATAGTCAAAGCAAACTTATTTGAAATGCGTCATAAATGTTGGTTTATTTCCTTTGTTCTTTATTTGTAGTCGCACTCAACTCTTACAAGGTACAAGTATATACTCAGTATGAGATATGATATTTGTTTTTGTCCCCATATTGGAGTAGTTTTTATTTCAAAACAACCGCAACCACTGAGTTGGATTTTCCGCCATTGAAGAATTTCTTGGACTTAACAAAAGTATCAAGATATTATAAAAAAATTCTAAATTTCACCGATTGATTCACATTCACAATAAAGAATTGAGAACCGCATCTTAAAAAAAATAATATATAAAATAAATTGGCGGTACCCGCGAACTGTTAAAGTTTCGAAGATAAGCTAATAGATGCGTTAGATATTATTTCAGCAACTCTGCTACAATTAATCACAGTAACCCAAAACATATAACCTATCGGTTAAAGTTCAATCAAAGCTGAAAATTTTTGCACGAGGAGCATATGAGGAGTATATACCAGCGTTATATAGTAAAGTATTCTTTAATTTTTACTGCATGTATTTAATCTCTAAATTTTAGTATATTAAATTGCAATATTAAATCCTTAATTCTCAGAATTCCATAGAAATTAAATAATTTTATTCGAGAAAAGCATTTCCGATATCGGTGTCCTTAAACTTTTTAGAATCATCTAATATCGGTTGATATCAGAAACAGAAACCACTGCTCGCTGTATAGATCTATTTTGCATAGCCTCGATCTTGAACTTCGTATATTCAAGATTTTAATATATTAATACGCAGTTTGGAATTTTTTATTTCATTATTTTTATGAATTTATAACAGTATCACATAAGTGGTGTCGCCATAGCCTGCCAAGAGGTGGACATTCAAAGAATGTGCTATGACGTATAGATGTTTATTTCACAAAAATGACGGACATCAGTGTTAGAGAGCTCTAACATAACGTAGGTGGCACTGTTTTGTAAAGGTTTGCAAATTTTTTTTCATCTTATTTCGTTATGACCTCATTTAAGTGGTTTTTTGCAAGTCCATAGAAGGGCTCAGTTTCAAGGAAGGGCGTACTTATCAATCTTTTGGTTACGTTATCAGCAATTTGATACTGTTCTTTAGCGAACGATGTTATACGGAGGTTACTATTTATAATTGAGCTTTGGCAACACTGATTGTTGTCAGGTGTCATCTGCGTTTTATACGAAATTTTAACATTATTAAATATAACCTACGTTAGACAACGTTATATGTGTTATTTACAGTGATTTGTAAATAGGTGTTCGCCAAAAAACGGAATTAATGCTAGAAAATGTTCGTACGATGATCAAGACAAGAGTGCATCGATCAACTTACTTCCACATTTAGCAATGAAGCTCCATCGTTTGCCACGCCAATGTGAAACGCTGGTACAATGATTTTAATTGTGGCCACTGTTCGGTCACTTACGAAATTCATGAAAGTTGTCCAAAATCAATTGTTGTACCAGAAAACATTGATGTTGTGCATAAACTTACACGAGTAATACACGATCGTCATCCGATATACTGTGAAATTGAGGGAACCCTCAATTCAGGCATTAGTTCCACCAGTAAATATAAAATATTGCACGATTATTTATCCATGAGAAAGGTTTGTTTTTGTTGGATCCTCCATCATTTGACACAATTTTAAAAAGATGCACATGTCGATTAATGCACACAAATACTCAAGAAGTTGACAAGTGGCGAATCATCTTGAAGAAGATCAAGAATGAAGATGGATCATTCTTCATCTTCATCAAGACAATGCGAGTGTTCATACACCTGTCTATCAACCGATTATTTAAACATTTCAAAAATCGAGGACCGTTTAGTCCTGATTTGACACGTAATGGCTTTTTCTTGTTCCCGAACATCAAGAATAAATTGCGTGGACAACTATTTTTGTAGACAACGGCGGAAGAAGCTTTCCTAATGGCGATGAGTCTACGATATTTGGAACGGAATTCATTTTTGATCATTATCAGTTTAGAAAACATAATCCAAGAACCATATAGTTATTTAAGACAACAACTTTGCTTTAATACCGCCATTTACATTGTGCGTGAGTATGTAAATATTATTTTTATCTAAGAATTGCGCCTATATATCATCTATTGGAAGATCAGTTAAGAACAGTGCAGTTGCAACACAAAACACTCTCCATAAATATCTGCAGTATCTAATGAATTATGTGTTAAAATGTTTGTATTATTTCTGTTTAAATTTTTCTTATTGAAAGAAATAGTGAATTTTTTCATTAGCAATTAATTTCTATAAACTCAAATCATTTTCCTTAATATGACTTTTCCTTTTCTAAACTTACTTTTAATCCTTGTCCATATGGTGAAATAATAGTTATGACAAAGCCAGTATTCAGATATTTTGACCATATGGCAATAGATAAATAATTTTTATTTTAAAAATGTATGAAATAAAAAAATTGGCCACATTAGCCTGAATGATCATCTATGCCTAATGCGATGTGCTCTTGGATTCCGTAAACAATTGCCTTTTCCCGCATGTGACAGGCGTTTCCAATTCAAAACATTTAATTACCATAATTGCTTGTTTTAAATAAAAAGAAACAACAAAAATTATATAAAAAACACTTAATTAGTCTTAAAGGAACTTAAAATAAATGCCAGACTTCAAAAATTATCATCGCGTGCGTGTGTGGTCGCAAATTGGTAATTGAGCATTTGCTGCGTTGTCCGCAGCTACTTAACCTTTTTCCAATTTTCCAACTTTCTTTCACAGAACATTGTCAGTAGCCTCGCATTAGAGACCACAAAATCCAATAGAATTTCTCTCACTCAATACGCTTCCGCATCTGTTTTATTAAGTTTCCAATGTAGAAATACAGTTGCACACATGACATCCAAAACGGCGAAATGTGCAGCCGTGAGGTACAGAATGTATGCAACCGAATATGCGGCGACCTGGACGTGACCCTTGTCATCAATTTGTTAGTTATTGCTGCGGATACGATGAATGTAACTCCGTGCTTTGTGGCTGCTGTTGGCCATCTTTATGCGTGCATGGTCCGTCTACAGCTAAATTTGCAATTTTCCGTCATGAAAGCCGTAAGGCAGTCTTCTTCCATTTCGTTTTCGCTTCACTCTAAACGTATACCTTGCCCAAAAACGTCAGCAGCACAAGTTCCACGATCTTTGACATTCGAGATTTGGGTCTTGTATGGATTTTGTGTGGCTGAAGTCGGACAAAGTTTGATTGGGATACTCGTTGAACGAAGCACATGAATATGCGGAAATATATGGAGAAATACTAACAATAATAATGTTGTTACTTTGGGTACGAGCATTGCTTAATATACTACATCAGTTTATTAATTTTCATTGTAATTGAAGTGTACTCTGGCAAGTTGTATAAGAATTTAAATATTTTTTTAACTGTTTCAAAGCAGCTGGATGCTCAATATTGATGATCTATATTGTTTTACAGTCAATTGATAATTTTTTGAGAAGCTTGTGGTATATGGTTGGGTATTGAGAATGATCTTAATTTGTACTTTTTGTTAAAAGTAAAATATATTTAAGCAAATCAAACTTATTTAGGCACAATAGTTCTCTTATGTCGAAGAAAAAAAAATTTAAGTGAAATCAAAGTTATTGAGACACAATAGATCTTTTAGGTCACAATGTACTATTCCTTTTTCATAATAATAAATCTATTTAAGTTGAAAGTTATTAGTTTACCTATTAAGATTGCAACAATTTGAGAAATAAGTCAATATTCGATAAGAATCTTTATTAATCCTATGGATTTGCTATATATTCTTCTGTGAAAAAAAAAGAATCTGGGCTAGGTAACATGACAAGTAAACGTGAAAGATGCAATAACAATTTTTTTTGTAAATTAGTTTTACCATTACATTACAATGTTTTACCATAAAAAACGTGATCCCAATATGTTGCCTAATTTATATTAGCTGTATATACTCTTCAATGTTTTATGATTGCACGAAATTCGCGTCTTGTAAAGCACTCATCGAATGTAATCTAAAAAGCACGGCGGCTACTTAAGAAGACCCCGTGTAACACTTCTGTATTCCCTATAAGCGTAAATCACCAATGACGATGGATCAATTGAAGCCATTAGAGAAAATTTACTTGAAATTGAAATCAATAATTTTTAATTGATTATTGACTATATTTCGATTGATTATGGTGAGTTTTATTCAATAATTCCGAATAATCCTCATTCAATTACAATCGCTTTATCAAAATATTTTACGCTTATTATAATTACCAATTTTCATGTCTCTCAATTACTAAATTATTTAGTAAGTTAGTTTAGTTACATCAAACTTAAACCTATTTATTTGAGATGATATTGTGCTATCAATTCAATAATCGTCATTATAATTTCTGGATCCTTTTTTAATGCTTTGAGATAAACTGTTTATAATCATCATGAAACTTGAGAGCAAGAGTTTGCGTAAATCTGATTAGTTCGGTACATAGGTAATGGCTCTGTATTATTATATTTAATGTCACAGGTTTAATTATATACCTACGGTACTTCAACATCTTGTTAAGTATCGATGTATTTTCACATTATATTTTGTTTGGTTGCAGAAAGCATAACCATGTACTGTTAGAACTAAATGCAATTAGCTCACAACAGTACTGAAGTCCCCAGAGGTTTTAACTCCTCTGCACCTCTTTATTAAAAAGGCGTCAGTTTTAAGTGAGTAAGCTGTAAACTGTTATCAATAGACAAGGATGTCTTAATGTCAAAATTGGACTGGTTCTTGGTGTGCAGATTTGCGATAAGACCGATCATAGGAACATAAAATGTAGATTCATCAGATAATTCAAAGTCCTCGTTCCTAATAGCATTTATTGAAAAAATGGCTCCTTTGCTTTAGAACCAAAAGTGATCTCGTGGTACATTGGTGGTTTCCCAACTAAAGAAGGTGCAGAGGTAGTCGGCCCTAACATCAGAGTGTCTCACATATGCTCAGTATATGGTCTCACCTCTTTCATACGATGGTTAACGCCATGGACCTTACTAAAAGGTTGAAAGGCGCTCATGTCTGTGTTTATATAAATAACAATTATGGCGCTCGCCTCTTGAAAATATTATTGTAAAAATATAATATTTACATTAAACGGAGTCTCATATTAAAATAAGCCATAACCTAAAGTATTTACTACTGGCGTAACACTATAGATAACCACCAGGCTAGAGAGTTTAGCGTCTTGAAAACTATGGTAATTCATTCTACCCACTGTAATAGAGTTGGCTGTGTTGAAAGATAATCTGACTGATCGCAATGGTCACCCCTACTGTTTCAACAGAATAGGTTTATCTAAGGAAATATAATTTTGGTTTGATTTTGCAACAAATGAGACATTCTTTTGGATCGGCTGTCTTTGATTGCGGTCATTTGGAGAAGAGAGAAAGCAGAAGAGATAAATTTTTAATCCCTTGTTAGGATGTCCTTAACAGCTGATAATTTGATCTTTATTCGTCATAATTTGTTCATAAGTGTTTACAATTCGAATTGAAATTATATTTGAAATTATACCTTAAAGCGGTTAAGTCGTCTTTTGAGTTTTTGCATGTTCTGACATTTCATCAGACGTAACAAGGATTATGCTTCATTTCATTAAAGTTTGAAACGAATTGTTTATGTTTCATGTATTTTTAAAATAGTTTATTCTTTTTATCTAATAGTGAGAAAAAATTGATTTATTTGTAAAATAATTTGCCTTCCAAGAAGGTTAAGCATAGGAACAAATATTTTCAAGTGTTGCCAGATTAGAAAGAACTTTGTATGTTATGTACATCAACTTGTTGCAATATTTACAGATTATTTAAAAAATGAATTATTTTTATTTTTCAAATTTTTATATGTTTAACTAAATCGAAAAGCTTAATTTATCACTACCACTGGCACAAATATTTGCAAAATTTTAAATAATATAACGAATATTAGTAAAGCCTGGTATGTATCTTAAAAATTTTAAAATAAATTGCTGTCCTGGTACCTTTGTGCGATCTATGTCTACATGAACTCCGCCTAAAGCCAAAGTAAAAGCAAAATGCAATTAATTTCAGAACGGAATCACAAATTTTTCTAAACACAATAAATCTTCCAAAATTGTTACAAATTAAACTAACCGCAATCCTTCAAAAACTTCAAAATTATATTGAGTCCCAAGAAGCTGGCGCTTCAAATTCAAAACCGATGCCGCCACTCAAAACGAAAGTCATTCGTCACATGTCGACGCGGTATTTCAAATAAGAAAAAAATAATTTTGATTACATTTTCTCTTACGGTTAGAAAATAAATTGAATCGGTAACAGAAAAGATGTCCGTACACTGTTTAACTACCTTTTTGCGTTCAACATGTACTCGCCTCTGCGTACTCGTACACATGTAACCACGTAGAGGCGCGCTATTAGTGTACGAGCGCAAGCGGTCCATCATGGCTTAGTTTGGTACGGCACAGCTACAATTCTTCAATTGCTTAGATCGACGCGCCGGATTTCGTTTGGTTTGGCCATCACAATGCGCTCAGAACACGGGCGCCAACTGAAACATTAATAATCTTTTGTTATACATTTTTGAAAATTTTATACAAAGTCATCAATGTCGCATGTTATTTTCCTACCAATTTAATTAAGAACTACCTATCGAGCTTTGGGAATTAAATTAAAATGTTTGTTGCCGCTAACAAATGAAAATTTATGACAAAAGTTTTTTCTAAAATTTTTAATACTATATATTAAAAATCTGATTTAATATTAAAATTTGTCAATAAAAAATGCCATAAAAATGATGTAGTTGTCCAATATACGTCTATATCTCTTTTAACGATTTTCCTATTAAACGAATGACAAATTTCTGTCACTGACTATTCTATG
>NC_051846.1:136804125-136839577 GCF_002237135.1 Teleopsis dalmanni | reverse complement strand
TTGACCTTACAAAAGAGAAATAAGATGATGACAACTCACATAATCTTGATGGGCGATTATCACTACCAAAAGTCAAATCACGTGTCCGGAAAAATTATCGCACAAAAAAGAAAAAAAGAAGGAGTGTCTTGCCTGTGACATCGTCGTATTAAAATCACACATTTTTGAAATATATATATTTTAAATTTATTCAAAAAAAAAAAGGAATATGTGGCTGATGACTGTCGTCTAGTATAGTATTCTTTCTACCTTTGTTTTTTTCAAATTGTGGAGGGTCTTTTGCATCTCCTTTTTTGGTCTCTCTATAGACGTTCGTAGATTTCCACTTTCCCAAATGCACCAATTTTGTTTGTTGAATTTCACAGAGTGATAAATCATCGAAATTAAATTAAACTCGATGCACAAAATCATCAGCATTTATGAAATAAGTATAGAAAATTTTAGCATGTTTAACGGTTGTCAAACGAACCATTCTACAAAACGGCAAATCATAAAGTAAGCATGTTGTTCCTTAGATAATTCTTTTTGTCATATATTACTAAAACAGTGCTGCCAATTCAGTATTTATAGAAATCAGTAAATAATCATTAACGTATATTATAGCACACAACACTGATTAATTATTCACTAGAATAATTTTATCATCATCAGGTCTTCACTCAGAAAAATAATTTGGTTTATTTAATCAGATTTTAACTAAATTTCAAGTTAAAATATTTTTATTCGATGCATCATGTTGGTTAACCCATACCAAATGTTGACTTTCATTTCTCCTTTACCACATGAGCTAAATTTTTCTAACGAAATAATCAGGTCAATTTATTTAGTATGTGATTAGAGCATATTTTTCTGAGTGTTCTTTTCTGCCCGTTAAGACTGGAATATTAACTATTATTAACCTCCACACTTATCGATTCTTATTTGAGGAAACCTTCTAAGGCAAAATCAGGATTTATTCTGTATTCCTTTCTAAATTATTAGAAGACAAACTAAAATAATTATTAATACATAATAGGGATTCGCACTCAGAAAAATATGCTTTAATCACATACTGATTATTTTATTAGAAAAATGTTAGCTCTTGTGGTAAAGAAGATACGAAAACCAACATGTAGTATGGATGGTATGGATGATGCGTCTAGTGAGAATATTTTGTACCGAGTTTAAAATCTGGTTATATAGACCAAATTATTTGTCTGAGTGCGTATTCTACAAGTACCGTTTGTCAAAAATTTTCTTAGATGTACAATCTTTGAATCGTCTGCTAACCATTTCAACTGACACTAGTGCTTTCAACTTTTTTTAAGTTTCGAATGCTTAAAAAAGTGTTACTCTTATTTGCTTTTAATGTTTTTTAATAAAATTAATCAAAATAATGTAACTTAACATTTTCGCTAGAAGGAAAGCAGCGGAAGCAGCGGAAGCAGGGAGTAATTTACCAAATGTGCAACACGCGCGAATTCGTCTAATGCTTGATTCATTGATTTGCTGAAATATGAACTTACTCGCTTTTGGGCACGTTGCGATTCCGCTAACACCACACAAAAAAGAATATCTGAAAACATTCACAATTTCGTAGTCGAAAGCAGCTTCTTAAGCAGCGCGCAAAACTGCTCTTCAAGTTGCACTGCAATTCGTTCTGTCAGATACTACCGTCGTCGCCGTCGCCGTTGCCGCCACCGCAACGATAACAGCGCACGTAGCTTTATGAAATTTTTGCGGGTTCATTCATTCCGAAATACTCGTTCATCTGTATAACCGTCCATCTGTCTTTGCATCGTCCTGACTTGACTGGTGGACTGACGATTTCTTAGTCTAGTTCATCAGCGTATGAACTTGTCGCCACCAGCGGCTTTTTTGCCTGATTTACTGCTCAAACAGAAGTTGTTTGTCAGCGGCCGCAGTTGCATTTGGAGTTTGTTGCAATTGCTGCACACATTTTTCAGAAACGCACGATTTTTTGAAAATTTGATTTCGCTACTCTTAAACGCTTGGCTTCTGAGTGTAGGAATTATGCATAAGTATCTGCTAGTCTATTCGTCTTAATGTTATCTTAACAAGAGCATCGTAAATCGTGCTTATGGATTTATGTGGTTCGTTGCGGTTCTCTTTTTTCACATTTGGCGGAGGCACTGCATCAACTGGATTTTGATATCTGTTTGGCTAGATGAGGTGATGGGCACTTTTTTTAAGTGGGGGGATGGAGTTGTTGGTGCTGTTAGTTAGTGGCTGTAATTCCAAATAATTTAATTTCAATGATTAACTGTGGCAATGCGATTGGTCATGAATTAGTCGGCTGACAAGTGGTAGTCAAGAACTGAAGTAATTGATGATTACATTGAAATCATTTCCGGTGCTAGACCGTCTTTGTTATTCGCAATTGTTGCGATATCAGCAATTTATATTTTTTAAATAAATAAAAGCACAGTAAAACTATAATCTATGAAAAGAGAAAGGATGGAAATTGATATAGAGTTTATGGAAATAAAAAAAAATATATTATGTATTGGGTGGGGTAAAAAGTATTCGACGCTTTTCTGTTCGGTTGACTTTGAAGCGATTAGTTGCATTTAGCAATCTTGTTTGCTTCATCGATGACAGATTACTTGATTATTAGTGAATATTTATACATTATTGAAATCGATACTTGGTAGTAAAAGCTGCGTAAAGTAAAAATAACTACAATTTAAAAAAAAAGCCGTATATTTTACTATTTCACTATGATAAAGAATGAAAAAGTGATATTGGCGTATAAACAGAATTTAGCTTTTAATGGAGAATGCATTTTTGTTGCTTTCAACAACTAGAAAATAGTCAACCGTTCTTGACGTAAACGAGATGAATATGTAGATACACACGGATCGAAAACGAACTGAAGATCAAAGAGAATGCTTGTATTATTTTAAACTTTTTGGAAAATTCAAATAATTTAAGAAATCAGACTTTTTAACAGAAGTAAAAGCAGCTGAAGTAGTAATTTGAAAGTTTCTAGGGACCCCCTTCTTCAATTCAGTCGGTGATATCTCTAGCATTACCATTGGCCAGATTCTTGCCTTCATAAATGCCTCTGACCGGTTCTAGTTTGACCTTCTCTCTACTACCCACAATTATGAGGTTTTTGTGGATTCAAAGACGGCTTTTTTAGCTAATTGAGGACAACTCGTCCTCCCTTTACCACAACTAACTAACTAGGAATTTGAAAATTAGGGGCTTGAACTAATAAGCCGAAATCTATTGTCTCTTATTATGATTTCATAAAACCATTAAATATAAAGACATTTCTTTATTGAACATGCTTTATTTTGACAAAAAACGCCAGATTTTGTTGACACATTTACGATACAAACGTTTCATTTACTATAGATGTGTGTTAAGTGAAGCTATTAACCTCATTAGAAATCATATAACATCATATCTCACCATCATTTCATTTTTTAGAGAGTTCATAAGGACGATTACTAGTTCTTCGACAATGTGTTTTTATAACAACGCATTGGTAGTGTAATATACAAGATTGGTTTTACAACATTTTTAACCTAAAGGGAGATGGAAATAAACTATAAAAATTACTGCAACAACATCATAATCTACATATTAAAAGCCAGTGAAATAATAATTTTTGCTATATACATAAATGACATAATTCTTTTCGTTTATGGAATCCTTGATGATGCACTGAAACCACAAACAAATACCGAAATGGCATTTCCTTGTATGAGTTTTGTGCATTTTCTGCTACATTTTTTGCATAATTTCAAGACAACGTTGCGTGCTCGAAGCAGAAATCCACGATACTTTTCGAGTGATTAAGTTACAAATCAAAATAAAATTGCTATGCAAAAATACTTGCAACGAACTGGGTTGGTCAATATAAATTTTGATGATGATTTTATAATCACATGCAAAACGATTTGGATTCTTCTAAAGCTGACCGAAACAAACTGATAGGCAACACCGCGTACGAGTGCACAGTCATATTGGCATTACATCAAATATTTCATTAAAATTACTTTAAAGTGGCAACACCCCATTGTTATGGGCTAAGAGAGCATGAAACGCCATGGAAAGGACATCACACCCTTAGAGCATGTCGTCACATAAATTCACTTTATACAAACGCCCACCAAAAATACGGTCAATTCATTTCGTACGCAAACCAGCAATTATCGAAATGTGGACACTCAAAATGTAGAAATGGAAGAGTCGAAATCAGCTGCCGGACGTGACTGAATCTGAATCGAAAAGCAAAAACGTTTTAAACTAATATAAAATATTGCATAAGAAATATGTTTTAGAGCAAAATAAAATAAAAATAATGAGAACGGAACTGCTGCGCCTCAGACTCGCGCAGGCTGCCGATGTCTGAGCGAAAGACTGGCACGTTATTGGCGGCAACGCAGAAGAAAGTCAACCGGCAGAAGTTTCTTTTACGATGCATTCGTTGTTGGAATAGATACGCAGCAATTTAACTGTAGTTTCTGTACGTTTTGTCCTCGATATCTGTGTAAAGTTGAGCTGTTAGGGGAGAGAACCATTTATTACCAAGCGCAATAAATTTACGTCGTTTCAGTTGCTGTAGCCTGTAATTTGGACGGCAATTATCTAGCGATAAAAGTCAAAGGAGGTTCTCTACGACACACAACTAACATACCACACTACTCCACATCGCACAGCCACAAGCCACTGAGATACTGCCACCACGATCAGATATAATAGTCAAAGCAAACTTATTTGAAATGCGTCATAAATGTTGGTTTATTTCCTTTGTTCTTTATTTGTATTCGCACTCAACTCTTACAAGATACAAGTATATACTCAGTATGAGATATGATATTTGTTTTTGTCCCCATATAGTAGTACTTTTTATTACAAAACAACCGCAACCACTGAGTTGGATTTTCCGCCATCGAAGAATTTCTTGGACTTAATAAAAGTATCAAGAAATTATAAAAAAACTCTAAATTTCACCGATTGATTCACATTCACAATAAAGAATTGAGAACCGCATCTTAAAAAAATACTTAAAATAAATTGACGGTACCGGCGAACTGTTAAAGCTTCGAAGATAAGCTGATAGATGCATTAGATATTATTTCAGCAACTCTGCTACAATTTATCACAGTAACCCAAAACATATAACCTATCGGTTAAAGTTCAATCAAAGCTGAAAATTTTTGCACGAGGAGTATATGTTTTTGTTTCCAGCATATGTATAGTGGGACTAATACCAGCGTTATATAGTAAAGTATTCTTTTATTTTTACTGCATGTATTTACTCTCTAAATTTTAGTATATTAAATTGCAATATTAAATCCTTAATTCTTAGAATTCCATAGAAATTAAATAATTTTATTCGCGAAAAGCATTTCTGATATCAGTGTCCTTAAACTTTTTAGAATCGTCTAATATCGGTTGATATTAGAAACAGAAACTACTGCTCGCTGTATAGGTCCATTTTGCATAACCTGGATCGTTAACTTTGTATATTCAAGACTTTAATATATTAATACGCAGTTTGGAATTTTTTATTTCATTATTTTTATGAATTTATAACAGTATCACATAAGTGGTGTGGCCGTAGCCTGCCAAGAGGTGGACATTCAAAGAATGTGCTATGACTTATAGATGTTTATTTCACAAAAATGACGGACATCAGTGTTAGAGAGCTCTAACATATTTAAATGATGACGTAGGTGGCACTGTTTTGTAAAGGTTTGCAAATTTTTTTTCATCTTATTTCGTTATGACCTCATTTAAGTGGCTTTTTGCAAGTCCATAGAAGGGTTTCAATGAAGGGCGTACTTATCAATCTCTTGGTTACGTTATCAGCAATTTGATACTGTTTTTTAGCGAACGACGTTATACGGAGGTTACTATTTATAATTGGAGCTTTGGCAACACTGATTGTTGTCAGGTGTCATCTGACGTTTCTATACGAAATGTTGACATTATTAAATATAACCTACGTTAGACTTTCTGTCAAAACAGCGTTATTTGTGTTATTTACAGTGATTTGTAAATAGGGTGTTCGCCAAAAAACGGAATTAATGCTAGAAAATGTTCGTACGATGATCAAGACAAGAGTGCATCGATCAATTTACTTCCACATTTAGCGATGAAGCTCCATCCTTTGCCACGCCAATGTGAAACGCTGGTAAAATGATTTTAATTGTGGCCACAGTTCGGTCACTTACGAAATTCATGAAAGTTGTCCATAATCAATTGTTGTACCAGAAAACATTGATGTTGTGCATAAACTGTCACGAGTAATACACAATCGTCATCCGACATACTATGAAATTGAGGGAAACCTCAATTCAGGCATTAGTTCCCCCAGTGTATATAAAATATTACACGATTATTTGTCCGTGAGAAAGGTTTGTTTTGTTGGATCCCCCATCATTTGACACAATCTTAAAAAGATGCACATGTCGATTAATGCACACAAATACTCAAGAAGTTAACAAGTGACAAATCATGGATATATGAGCATGAGCCGAAATGTAAACAGCAGTCGACTGTATGGGTGTTTCAAGATGACCCAATTCCACCATAAGCTTTTCGCGCTCGAAGCACTTCGAAAGAGTTGTTTATTCGAGAAAACTGGTCATGTTACAACTATATCAATACTATTACAGGAACTTAAAACGTTCAATTCCAAATAGTTACAACAATTTGTTTACCGGAAGTCTTCAGTGAAATACGAAAAACAAACAAGCGCCGATGGATCATTCTCCATCTTCATCAAGACAATACGAGTCTTCATAGACCTTGTCTATCAACCGATTATTAAAACATTTCAAAAATCGAGCACCGTTCAGTCCTGTTTTGAAACGTAATGGCTTTTTCGTGTTCAAGAATAAATTGCTTGGACAATTTTTTTTTGTGGACAACGGCGGAAGAAGCAGTTGTGCTCGAATTTTGTAACAGAGATTATAAATTTTGCAATTAAAACTTCCTAATGGCGATGAGTCTACGATATTTGGAACGGAATTCATTTTTGATCATTATCAGTTTAGAAAACATAATCCAAGAACCATATAGTTATTTAAGACAACAACTTTGCTTTAATACCGCCATTTACATTGTGCGTGAGTATGTAAATATTATTTTTATCTAAGAATTGCGCCTATATATCATCTATTGGAAGATCAGTTAAGAACAGTGCAGTTGCAACACAAAACACTCTCCATAAATATCTGCAGTATCTAATGAATTATGTGTTAAAATGTTTGTATTATTTCTGTTTAAATTTTTCTTATTGAAAGAAATAGTGAATTTTTTCATTAGCAATTAATTTCTATAAACTCAAATCATTTTCCTTAATATGACTTTTCCTTTTCTAAACTTACTTTTAATCCTTGTCCATATGGTGAAATAATAGTTATGACAAAGCCAGTATTCAGATATTTTGACCATATGGCAATAGATAAATAATTTTTATTTTAAAAATGTATGAAATAAAAAAATTGGCCACATTAGCCTGAATGATCATCTATGCCTAATGCGATGTGCTCTTGGATTCCGTAAACAATTGCCTTTTCCCGCATGTGACAGGCGTTTCCAATTCAAAACATTTAATTACCATAATTGCTTGTTTTAAATAAAAAGAAACAACAAAAATTATATAAAAAACACTTAATTAGTCTTAAAGGAACTTAAAATAAATGCCAGACTTCAAAAATTATCATCGCGTGCGTGTGTGGTCGCAAATTGGTAATTGAGCATTTGCTGCGTTGTCCGCAGCTACTTAACCTTTTTCCAATTTTCCAACTTTCTTTCACAGAACATTGTCAGTAGCCTCGCATTAGAGACCACAAAATCCAATAGAATTTCTCTCACTCAATACGCTTCCGCATCTGTTTTATTAAGTTTCCAATGTAGAAATACAGTTGCACACATGACATCCAAAACGGCGAAATGTGCAGCCGTGAGGTACAGAATGTATGCAACCGAATATGCGGCGACCTGGACGTGACCCTTGTCATCAATTTGTTAGTTATTGCTGCGGATACGATGAATGTAACTCCGTGCTTTGTGGCTGCTGTTGGCCATCTTTATGCGTGCATGGTCCGTCTACAGCTAAATTTGCAATTTTCCGTCATGAAAGCCGTAAGGCAGTCTTCTTCCATTTCGTTTTCGCTTCACTCTAAACGTACACCTTGCCCAAAAACGTCAGCAGCACAAGTTCCACGATCTTTGACATTCGAGATTTGGGTCTTGTATGGATTTTGTGTGGCTGAAGTCGGACAAAGTTTGATTGGGACACTCGTTGAACGAAGCACATGAATATGCGGAAATATATGGAGAAATACTAACAATAATAATGTTGTTACTTTGGGTACGAGCATTGCTTAATAAACTACATCAGTTTATTAATTTTCATTGTAATTGAAGTGTACTCTGGCAAGTTGTATAAGAATTCAAATATTTTTTTAACTGTTTCAAAGCAGCTGGATGCTCAATATTGATGATCTATATTGTTTTACAGTCAATTGATAATTTTTTGAGAAGCTTGTGGTATATGGTTGGGTATTGAGGATGATTTTAATTTGTACTTTTTGTTAAAAGCAAAATATATTTAAGTAAAATCAAACTTATTTAAGCACAATAGATCTCTTATGTCGAAGAAAAAAAAATTTAAGTGAAATCAAAGTTATTTAGGCACAATAGATCTTTTAGGTCACAACGTACTATTCCTTTTTCATAATAATAAATCTATTTAAGTTTAAAGTTATTAGTTTACCTATTAAAATTGCTACAATTTGAGACATAAGTCAATATTTGATAAGAATCTTTATTAATCCTATGGATTTGCTATATATTCTTCTGTGTAAAAAAAAAAGAATCTAGGTAACATGGCAAGTAAACGTGAAAGATGCAATAACAATTTTTTTTGTAAATTAGTATTACCATTACATTACAATGTTTTACCATAATAAACGTGATCCCAATATGTTGCCTAATTTATATTAGCTGTATATACTTTTGAGTGTTTTATGATTGCACGAAATTCGCATTCTGTAAAGGACTCATCGAATGTAATCTAAAAAGCACGGCGGCTACTTAAGAAGACCCCGTGTAACACTTCTGTATTCCCTATAAGCGTAAACCACCAATATGATGGATCAATTGAAGCCATAAGAGAAAATTCACTTCAAATTGAAAGCTATAATTTTTAATTGATTATTGACTATATTTCGATTCCTCATTCAACTACAATCGCTTCATCAAAATATTTTACGCTTATTATAATTACCAATTTTCATGTCTCTCAATTACTAAATTATTTAGTAAGTTAGTTTAGTTACATCAAACTTAAACCTATTTATTTGAGATGATATTGTGCTGTCAATTCAATAATCGTCATTATGATTTCTGGATCCTTTTTTAATGCTTTGAGATAAACTGTTTATAATCATCATGAAACTTGAGAGCAAGAGTTTGCGTAAATCTGATTAGTTCGGTACATAGGTAATGGCTCTATATTATTATATTTAATGTCACAGGTTTATTTATATATCTACGGTACTTCAACATCTTTTTTAGTATCGATGTATTTTCACATTATATTTTGTTTGGTTGCAGAAAGCATAACTATGTACTGTTAGAGCTAAATGCAATTAGCTCGCAACAGTACTGAAGTCCCCAGAGGTTTTAACTCCTCTGCACCTCTTTATTAAAAAGGCGTCAGTTTTAAGTGAGTAAGCTGTAAACTGTTCTCAATAGACAAGGATGTCTTAATGTCAAAATTGTATAAGTGGACTGGTTTTTGGTATGCAGATTTGCGATAAGACCGATCATAGGAACATAAAATGTAGATTCATCAGATAATTCAAAGTCCTCGTTCCTAATAGCATTTATTGAAAAAATGGCTCCTTTGCTTTAGAACCAAAAGTGATTTCGTGGTACATTGGTGGTTTCCCAACTAAAGAAGGTGCAGAGCAGAGGTAGTCGGCCCTAACATCAGAGTGTCTCACATATGCTCAGTATATGGTCTATGGTCTTTCATACGATGGTTAACGCCATCGACCTTACTAAAAGGTTGAAAGGCGCCCATGTCTGTGTTTATATAAATAACAATTATGGCGCTCGCCTCTTGAAAATATTATTGTAAAAGTATAATATTTACATTAAACGGAGTCTCATATTAAAATAAGCCATAACCTAAAGTATTTACTACTGGCGTAACACTGTAGATAACCACCAGGCTAGAGAGTTTAGCGTCTTTAAAACTGTGGTAATTCATTCTACCCACTGTAATAGAGTTGGCTGTGTTGGAAGATAATCTAACTGATCGCAATGGTCACCGTTACTGTTTCAACAGAATAGGTTTATCTAAGTATATATAATTTTGGTTTGGTTTTGCAACAAATGAGACATTCTTTTGGATCGGCTATCTTTGATCGTGGTCATTTGGAGAAGAGAGAAAGCAGAAGAGAGAAATTTTTAATCCCTTGTTAGGATGACCTCAACAGCTGGTAATTTGATCCTAAATCGTCATTGTAATTTGTTTATAAGTGTTTACAATTTGAATTGAAATTATGTTTGAAATTATACCTTAAAGCGGTTAAGTCGTCTTTTGAGTTTTTGCATGTTCTGACATTTCATCAGACATAACAAGGATTATGATACATTTCATTAAAGTTTGAAACGAATTGTTTATGTTTCATGTATTTTTAAAATAGTTTATTCTTTTTATCTAATAGTAATAAAAAAATTGGTTTATTTGTAAAATAATTTGCCTTCCAAGAAGGTTAAGCATAGGAACAAATATTTTCAAGTGTTGCCAGATTAGAAAGAACTTTGTATGTTATGTACATCAACTTGTTGCAATATTTACAGATTATTTAAAAAATGAATTATTTTTATTTTTCAAATTTTTATATGTTTAACTAAATCGAAAAGCTTAATTTATCACTACCACTGGCACAAATATTTGCAAAATTTTAAATAATATAACGAATATTAGTAAAGCCTGGTATGTATCTTAAAAATTTTAAAATAAATTGCTGTCCTGGTACCTTTGTGCGATCTATGTCTACATGAACTCCGCCTAAAGCCAAAGTAAAAGCAAAATGCAATTAATTTCAGAACGGAATCACAAATTTTTCTAAACATAATAAATCTTCCAAAATTGTTACAAATTAAACTAACCGCAATCCTTCAAAAACTTCAAAATTATATTGAGTCCCAAGAAGCTGGCGCTTCAAATTCAAAACCGATGCCGCCACTCAAAACGAAAGTCATTCGTCACATGTCGACGCGGTATTTCAAATAAGAAAAAAATAATTTTGATTACATTTTCTCTTACGGTTAGAAAATAAATTGAATCGGTAACAGAAAAGATGTCCGTACACTGTTTAACTACCTTTTTGCGTTCAACATGTACTCGCCTCTGCGTACTCGTACACATGTAACCACGTAGAGGCGCGCTATTAGTGTACGAGCGCAAGCGGTCCATCATGGCTTAGTTTGGTACGGCACAGCTACAATTCTTCAATTGCTTAGATCGACGCGCCGGATTTCGTTTGGTTTGGCCATCACAATGCGCTCAGAACACGGGCGCCAACTGAAACATTAATAATCTTTTGTTATACATTTTTGAAAATTTTATACAAAGTCATCAATGTCGCACGTTATTTTCCTACCAATTTAATTAAGAACTACCTATCGAGCTTTGGGAATTAAATTAAAATGTTGCCGCTAACAAATGAAAATTTATGACAAAAGTTTTTTCTAAAATTTTTAATATTATCTATTAAAAATTTAATTTAATATTAAAATTTGTCAATGACAAATGCCATAAAAATGATGTTGTCCAATATACGTCTATATCTCTTTTAACGATTTTCCTATTAAACGAAAGACAAATTTATGTCACTGACTATTCTATACAATGAATGTATAATTCGTTATACTATATAAAAGAGAGAGGTTATTCAATGAATGGTATGTATAACAAAAGCTATATATCTTTACTAAAAGCAATTATTCGATTTATCTAATTCTACTTTTCTTTAAATTGGATCATGACTGTAGTCATAAAATTATGACATCTTCCGGATTGCTTATCTGAGTAAACGATCACAATTAAAAAGTGTTTTCATTCACTATGTGAATAACTATAACTTTTACTTCTTATTTACTATATATTGTATATAAATCACTTAAACATAGTAATGATATTATTTAAATATCCTTGAAGCAGTTTTTAGGACACGTAAGCAATTATAGATAATCTATCTTTAAGCAATTACAATATGTTATAAATAGCAATATGGCACAAAACAGCAAGTTGCTGGCCTACACAGGCCGAAATGTATGCAAAACAACATCACTATTTTCACTACCTCGGCTAGTATAGGTATACTGGCCAAACAGTAAAAAAAAAGTGTTACCAACGCAATAAGCGAACTATTGTGGACCTTCAGTGGAAATTCCAACGAATATTGCAATCATATGTCAAAAATTATATGTAAACAAAAATTTAAACAAAATTTAAAAATATCATAAAATTAAAAATTGGAAAAAAAGTAAAATTTCAGTGTTTTATTTTAAAATTTCCATCATCATTCCTTTTAATTCTGTAATTATTTTAATTTTCAATTTTACATAATTATTTATTTTTATGCAAAATGTAATTTGCTTGCATTATGTACACATACGCGAGATTTGCTATTTGCCAAAACATAACACATGACAGATTGCAACAGTGATGCCAATGCCTCACGAAGCGAATATAGGCCACTAAGCATTTTTTGTCCCACTTGCGAGCCAACGAAACCGCCTAATATTAGTATTATTTGTTTTTGGTTCAATTAATTAAACTAATTTATTTTATTATTAAGCGTAATTCAGAGTTGCAAAAAAATACTCACTACTTACGAAAGAAAACATCTGAAGCAACAACAATATTCTTAAAAATTGCAGAGTTAAGTTCTACTTGCAGGTTACATCTTACAATTTAGTGCAGCCAAACTCAAAAATTAATCTATTGTGAATGTTCACTGGAAATATGTTCCAAAATTCCAGTCATTCATTAAAATTATGTGAGCATTTCGGTTACTAATAAATTCAAATACATAAATAAATTTAATAATTTAAATATAGAAGATAAAAATACTAACCATTGCCCTCCTAATATTTACTTTGTTTTCTTTTATTTATTATAGATTAATAAATTTTTAGTGTTTACAACTTTTATATATGATTTTGTACACGAGACAAGAAAAGACATATGTCAAAAATAAGCATTTAACATATTTTAAAAATGATGCCAATTTATTTCAACCAGACTTAATGCTGTTTTTTTACAACTCTGAAAGAAAAAATTATGGCTACTGTTACATTGTGACTATGTGAATTAATTTTCTGTGATCTGCTGTTTTGATTTTCAGAAAATTTTAACAATAAAGATTTTAAAATTGTTTTTCGGACAGATTTGAAGTGTTCCAAATATGTACGGTACGAGTATATAGTCGAGATAAGTCAGTGACTGTTATCAAAGTAGCATTGCAAGATAAAAATATATATTAAATTTAATATGGTAAATGCAGTTATCACCTATAATTTATGTTTGGATGTGCTTTATTGTGAATTATTCAGATATATGTGATAAAACCTATCATGTTTTTATATAATGTATGCTAATATGTATGAACCTATAGTGTTTGATTGCTGAATAGCTAACGCCTCTAATACAGTAGTTTTTGAAATCACTACTGTATTTTATCATATGGAACTTATTTTGTACCAGAAATTGACCAATCTTTAAACAGCCTATTTTAAATTCGGATTTTGTGAAAGAGAATGCTTTGTTGTATTGTGTTAACAGATAAGTTCTCAATGAAGCTCCCAGTTGACATATGTGAGAGAAAGCTTTATAGTGTTCGAAATGGCTTTATAAAAGTTGTGAAAAAACTTCGGCCATACCTTGATTATTTATGGTATTTATATGAGTTAATTCTGTAGCATTGATCTCTGTTATTACTATAATTTTTATGAATACTATTTTTACTAAATTTTTAATAAAATCTTTTATATTGAATTAATTCATTTGCATTCTATATCAAGATCCGTTCAAGTTGATCTATGATTTTCTTCGTATCTCACGCAAATTAAAGATTTGCCTCTATAACTATGTGTGTGATTGCCATTTTAAAAATGAATTCTGAGAAATTAGATTAACTTCTAGTCTGTTATATGTGAAATATGTAATAATCCATTTCTTCATTATATTTTAAAATGACCAAAAATACATACATACATATCCGTATTTATTGGATAATGGGTGAGGTTTAAAAAAATTGACAGCAAAACAGATTCCAATCTTGAAGATTAAATGTCAAAAATTGATGTTATTGGGTAGAATATGTAATGAAATTTACCATAATATCTCTCTTTTTAATATAGTTCTATAAGTAATGCACTTTTTTATAATATTTTATAGTGTTATTGCTCCATAATTTTATATCACGTTGACTATATGTAATATTATATGAAAGTCAAGAAGTAAGTTTACATGTTATTTCTGTTGTAAATCTTTCTACTATATATCTACTTGTTCATAATTCTTGTCAGATCCAGAATCAATAAAAATATTTGACTAACATTGATTTTATAAATTTTTTGTTTTTTGGAGCGAGATTATTGTAGAAATCCTTTTATTACCAACTATAAGCTACATTAGACCGCTTCCAAGTACGTTAAAAAACAATTACTCTCTTTTATATTTTTAAAATATTACTTTTCCATATCTTTCTGATTTTTAAAACTTTGATTTTTTTTGATTTTCTGTTTTCCAACAATTTTTTATAGATAACTGGAATTTTTGGGATTGTTTTATTTTGCAGTCTCTTAGAAGATTAAACACTTCATAACTAATCAGTTGGAGCAAGAGAGTAGTGTTGTTGTTTTGCGTACAAATTAGAGACTTCAGCAAAAGACTTGTTGTTTTTTCTCACTTCGGAGTGGCCGAATACATATCTTGTGGCAATGTTAACATTGTTCAAAATCTATTCAAAATCAAAATCTAAATGTTTAATATTATATTTAGAAATATGTTAATATGCAGTTTAGTATATAGCTGCGAAGAATAAGTTAACCAACTCAATAAGTTATAAATATTGAATAATGATTATTCCGTTTGATATAGATTATGTTTATAATGTAATCCAACTATTTCTAATATATTTTAGAATTTCGTATATCTGGATTCAAAAAAGTACCTAAAGTAAGTAAAATAAGCTTTTCTGAAATATTTTTTGAAAAAAGATAATGTATTAAATTTTTGTAATTATGTTATCGACAATGAATCGCTATTGCTATCGATAACCAAATTGAAGTACTGAAGCTGGCTTGACACTCAATGAAAAATACTCAACTGCATAAGGGGAAGGTATTAAATTATTTCATTTCGATTCTGGCACGTAATGCACCATGAACTTTAATGATCGCTGGTTTGCTCATATACGTTTGCATTGCATATCTTTAAGCACAAATCTCCGCTGGAGGACATCACAGTTGAACCATTGCAAACATTTCAAATCGATCGAATCTGAAAAAAATATAGCTTTCGGCGCAAGGAAATGAAATCGAATTGAGGAAATTATGCCATTTCAAGGCAGATAAGTTACGTATCGGCCACAATTGCAATACCTGTTGATACGGTGACCGCTGATACTCGTATTTCTGTATTTCTGTATTTCTGTAGCAGCTCTCGTGATAATGATGCTGGAGTTGATGATGATAATGAACAATATAAAATTGGCCTCTGTATTTGTGTACATGTTGGGTTCAGAGTGAAAAAGGATATTAAAGCAATTTGTCAAAAGTGTCAAAATGCGACTAAGATATTGAATTTTCTATATACTCGTACTATAGTTGCAACAAAAAAAAAAAAAGAAATTCCTCTACGGAGGTGAGTGGTGTGTGTGGAGTAAAATAATGTTGAACTCGAAAATCTGTGGAACGTTAAAAGACATTGGAAGAGGCAAGCGACAACAACAACGACACGTATTAAAATATCACAGAGTGAGTAGTTAAGCTGCAGATATAGCCGTAAAAATGCAGCTTGCCACTTTCAGTAATGGTGTTGGCGGCAGCTGTGTAAAAAATAGTCGGTGAGCATAAGTTTCGTCTGATGGCGGTGCTTTTGCATTTCTCATTTTCTTTTTTAATATAACTTTTTTTAATACATTTTTTGTAGTGTTTAGGTATCGAAGATTCTTAAATCCATTTTATCCGTTTCTTTTTTGCGCTTACGAGACACGATCAATGTGATGATCCAGCAAAAATCCAATAATGAACAGAGACGACACGCATTCATGTGATGCTGTGGACGTTTCTACGCTGGTTGGACAGAAGGTTGACCGGTGAGTGTTGTTGATTGTACGTACACAAAATTTATAATTCGTTGATGTACAATCACACAGATCCATAGTGTATATCTGTACGTATAGGTTGCGGACATGTATTACGGACAATCATGCGTTCGTCACAATGATGTAAAGACGCAACGTGAAGCAGTTGGAATTGAGTTTAAAATTAGATTGAGATTGAAAATTGTGTGCTGTGCCGAACGTTTGTGTTAATAATAACAACCGTAATCATAACACTGATAATGATTATAATAATGAAATGATCAATATAATAATGATGATGATGACGAAGATGACGCGTCAAATATTGTGACCACAACTCTGAACTTTTCGTTTTTATATTGTAAGCGGCATATGCGCCATGTGGCGCAAATTGTTCATTTTTTCCTGCATATTTGGAACGTTTTCAAATCGAAGGTAATTTTCTCAGTAGGCTGAAATGTCTGCAATATTAAGTAACAAGATTTAATTAAGTTGAAATAATCTTAATAGAAGCCGCAGAAAATGTAAAGTATTTACCAAATATAAAAAATATAATTACATTTTTTTAATAATATTAAAACTATATTTAATTATTTATAAGATAATTAACTTTTTCATAAAGAAAAAACAGTTAATGTAAGTCCATATTGTACAACAATTGCAAATTTTTAATTGGAACAAGGGCAAGAGCAAGTATTTCAAAGATTTTCAGGTATGTATGGTATTCGAACATTTCCCATCGGCTTATTGTACTGAGAATAAAAATACAATAGACATCAGAACCCTTCGAACATCCTTAATAACATTTGAAACAGTGATTACAACTCTTGAATCTTTTTCAAATATAGTAGACGTCCTATTTAACGGATGGTTGTTTACATAGCCTATGTGATAAACTGAAAAATCTCTTAAATCGAATGATTAATATATAAACCAAGATTAAACCAACATACTCGTATTATATATAGCTAACAGCTATTTAATTAATAATATTTGAATAATTATTGTGGTGTGATGCAAATTACTTTCTGTATCCTATTGAATCAAAAACTCATTTGGTTGACAATATTTTTTGATGAATTTTAGGTGTCTCTATAACACATGCATATTGTATTAACGATAGTATAAGTCATTATGTAGAATTGTCAAAGGCAGCATATTGTCGCTCATTGAATTGGATCGTCATTACATCTATACGTACTTTAATACAAAAATACAAATTTTTATAAATGAATATCACCGTATTTCATAACTTAGTTGAAGTCGGAGAGTTTTGCCAGAGTAATTAAGTAAAACTTATAACTTAGAACGTTAAGTCCCTCGAAAAAAAATAAGTAATCGAAAATTTAAGGACATCCAAGAGTAGTTTAACAAAAACATTGCTTTCAATAAAATATCTTTAGTTTTATATTTATGAAATTGAATAAAATCGCTCCAATATATTTATCCAAACCGAGTTTATTAGTATTAACATTCTAAATAATATATATTGATAATATTTTTCATTCATCATGATCCATTTATTTAAATGACTGATAATTTAGTTTCGTTCTTAATAAACTAGATTATTATTTAAAGGCGGTTTAAAGGCGAACCTGTAGCAAACTACTCGTGGTTTACCTATAAGTCTGTTGTGTTATCCCAAGGCTCACGTTTAGATGTTTTCCTTCTAAATGGTTTTTCTAGAGGGACTTAGATAATATATGTATTCCTGATTAAAAAGCGTTCTGTGTCATTTTAATTAACTTTTGTATCTTGAACTTTCTTCGGAATGCAAGATCATCCTAGGTATGGTTTTCAATTTTCGATGCAATTTATTTTAATTCTTGTAATTAAAAGATAAGCCATTTTTTAAATTGTACCAAGTTTTGTGACTACCGAGTTTTGCGACTACCGAGTTTTGTGACTACCGAGTTTTGCTTATATCGAGCTGCACCTACCAGGAACTATACTGTATAGTAATATTAGTTTAACGATCGTGTTGATTTTATAACATTTATATATATTGCCTTACAGTACTCTAGGTAAAATTATAAGAGTAAAACTAAAAATTTTAATATAAAAGAATATACATATGTATGTGTAGTTAGTACACATACATTTATACATATGGTATACATTTTTTATAGTGTAGTTTATTTAAAATTAGATTTTTTTATTTTGTGCATTTTTTATCTCACTGGTTGATATCCATTGCTTCTACACACCGCCAAAGACAATTTTGTCTTTTGTATGCAATAAATTCCCTTAAGAAACTTAACGCTTGGTGAGTAACGCATATAATTAAGCCACTTTTACGCATGCGCACCTGTTGACTCAAATAACGTGTCCATAGGAAGACATCACGTCAAGTCCGAATGAAGACAGGCGCAAGTTAATGAAATTGTCGCTATATTTCATATGCTAATTAAGTATTACAAGAATAGAAAGAAAACAAAACTAAAAACTGTCCCACAGCGCGAAGGGAAGAGGTGTTTTAGTGCTACTAGCAGTAGCAGGAAAACAGTAGCGGAGTTAAAAACTCTTTACTGGTACTTCGATTTAAAAAAAATATGTATTTTATAAATAACCCCGGTCATCTATTGATTGAAAAGAGGACTGCTTTCTAATAATTGAAAATATTAAGTTTAGTTTTGCTAAAGGTTATATAGAAGCAAGAATTTTCTTATTAAAATCTTTTATTTAGATATTTAGTTTGGAATCTTCACAACAATAGGCACCATCTTGTTAACATCACACGGTGTTCAAGTCAACATCATCCAAATCATGTCATAATAAAAATAATAATTTCGTGTCTGTAACACTTTTTATTGAAATAAATTAAATTACTTCTTCAGACCATAAACTATACTAAATTGTTGAAAAAAACAGTTTTTTTTATTTCATAAAGAAAATGTTTTTTTTTTCACACCAAATTCGAATATATTGTATATACATCCAAAAATGTATTTTATCAATAATTATCACTCCCATGAAGTGAGTGACTTTTTTAAGTCACTGTCATTCAGTTTGTTAGTATGTCAACTGCATGCTATATATCTTAAAATTGAAATCATCCTGAAGAATATTCCACAAAAAATTGATCCAAATTTTTACTTTTATTCGAAGCAGTATACTATATATGGCGATTATATTGGTCCTACATTTCCAGTAATGTATGCAACGTTGCTGAAATAGATTCATTTTATTTATAAAACGTTTTAACAATTGATAGGTACATGCGAGACAACTTTGAATTTATCAATGGGAGTTTGCTTTGGCAAATGCAAATTTTGAGCGTTAGGTTAGATAAGGGTGAAGTGGTTGGTTTGCATACCAAGGTCTACTTAAGCACAAATAATACTCGATGTATTACTACTGTACATTTTGGTGGAAAATATTTAATATTTTTTATATAAATTAAAATTCAATGTTTTCAAATAAATTTTAGAGCAGAGTTCCGCACTTTTCCAAATATTCACCATTAGTGTTCTTTGGATATATCTATTGGTTTAATTATTTATGAACAATTTTTTTAAGTTGCAAGTGTCAGGAATTGAACTCTGACAAGTTTCAACTATAGACTAGCGGTCTAACTTATACTCTTGTTAGAGTATATATTGTTGTGCTTGTTGTTCTTAATTGTACTAAACTGTTTTTTTTGTATACCATATAATAATTCAAATATATAACATATATCTCCACATCTAATCTCATTACATTCATTTGTATTATTAATATATACGTATGATTCTATTCACTTCTATATTATGTTTCTATTACTGTAAAAACAAAATTATTAATTTGAGACATATTATTTTTTATTATATATAAAGATCTTAAATTTCGTAAATACCTCGTCGTCTAATTCCGCCACCAGCAAAATGTTAAACAAACCGCAAAAACTAGGCATGAAGTACTGGTTCGTCTGTTTTTCTTGTCGAGTGACGTATTAATGATGTTGCATATCGCAGTGAAGGTATTAATGACATTTTTTCATTCATATGAATATCTTTGTATATATATACTGGACATATATAGACTGTAAACTCGAATACTTGAAGATATAATTTTTATTTTGGTTACATAATAAATACAAAAAAAGAGATTTTTCCGGTCATTACTTCTCGTTTACTACTCTTAAGAAGTCATTATTCCAGAACTAATTGACAAGTTTTAGGATAGTCAAGGTTCTCTGAAAGTGTTATGAACTGCTGTATTCCTCCTAAATCATAGGAATGTACATCATTACACAAAAATAGATTTTTTAAAAGAACACTAAGAATTGAATCTGTATTAGTACACAGTTAAATATGTCGACGTAATGATTTTATTTAATTATTGTAAAACACTGTATTATCAATCTTAACATAATTGTACTATTATGAAAGTTAAGTGTTCAGTCGATTTGCTACCCTCTTCTCCTTTGCAGCAACTCCTTTGTAATTCTGGTTAAACGGTACTCATTATATTTCAGCATGCGTGCCTATTAAGCTGTCAATATCGCCACAAGCTTTGTCACTTCGTTGTCTAACTAGGCTCACTCATAAGGATATTACATTTCCATAAATTATTTGGATATTTGGGCATCTTAAACTTAGATCAATATTTGTTTCTCTGCCTCTGAGGATGCCTTTAATATTTGGCTGGTTATTTTATTTGACAATTTTTTACTTGTATTCCTGGTGCTCTGAATTCCAATCTAATGGCTTTATGAAAAACTTACTCAAAACAGTTGCAATTCATTCTGTTTGACTGCATTTGATCACTATACCTATAGTTATTATACTGGGTGAGAATAGCTGCTCGAATCTCCGAGAAAATGTCTATGTTTCTAGTCTTACAGTGGAAAGACTGTGTAGAAGAATTTTTGAAAATTTTTTTATTAGGTGTTCAAATTTAGTTTTTTAAAGAAAATTATTTGTTTTAAGAAATATTAAGTTTAGCGGTGGATATTAAAATGTATTTCAGTTTTGCAATTTTTTTTTTTATTAACGCAATCTGTAAAAGAACATTCAGTATTACTTATGGATGTAAAATAGAATAAAATGATATGTAAACATGTGCGGGACACTCAGTAGTAAACATCGCCAAAGATTAAATTACAACTAATAATCAGTAGTTAGTTGGCTATAAATATTTAATTTCAGTGAGTTTACAATTACGATTCACGTGTTTAGGGTTCTACTTGGCAAGTCCGACTTAGAAAATCTTCTTAGTCGACGTGGATAATTGATATCTGATAACAGCTCGTGTGCCAGTGAGTTCGGGTGATTTGATAGCCTTGTACGGTAGTTTTTGCTGACTGTTAGTAGGTATTGTTTCAAACACTGATGGGACGTGGAAGTTGCGCTGTAAAGTACTATTTGGAATATACCATGGAGAAGCCGCACACAAACGAAGTATTTTTGATCGAGACACCGTAGGTCCATATTGGTTTTAAAATAACTTTATATAAAAGTACTTTATTGTTTAGTGATAGCTTTGAATTTTGGCAATGAAGCCAGTACATGGAGCACATTTCAGACCCAGTTGCTTGCGTTTCGTAAATATATGGTGTTTTCATGTGAGGTATGCAAATAAACCTTTTTCTAGTAGCGAATATTCTAAATAATTATTTATTTTTATTCTAAAAAACTGTTAATAATACAAATCACTTTGACACATCCACAAATTAAGATTTTTGCTGTTGAGATTTACTACAAGAATAACAGGTTAGTGTTTAAATATGGTTTAAAATTAATAATAATTTGTAATAATTTCCAATAAATTTTTGACTACTTACAGTAACAAAAAGCAACGAAACCTCAATATTTGAATAGAGGATTTCGAACAGTAGTGAATTGCAACAAAAAAAATTGATTACTTTTCAATTAATTGAATTTTTAAATACTAAAATTTGATGAATTCCAAGAAATAATGAGATAGAAAGAATTATTCTTCAGCTGGTTTATGATTAAATACTAACATAAAATAGTAAGTGAACTATCACAGCAAACTAACAAAACTTCAAGTTCGAACATACAAGTTGACAAATGCTGACTCTGAGCTTCAAACTTGGCAGGCTACAGTTTAATCCCTGGTAATTAAGTACAAGATATAATTTCAAGATCACTGATGACGGGTATTTAGCTGTATGGTCATTCGAAAATTCATTAAGTTAAAAATATAAAAAAGTGTTTGTTGTTGCATACCACTACTGTTCAAAACTTCTCTATTAAATTTAATAGCTCCTATTAAGTAGTCACTGCCATCATAAATGACATTAAAATCAAATTTAATATAAAAATAATTAATAAAATTATGCTAAAAAATTTCCAAAAATTTGTTTTTTTCGATAAATCTCTTAAAGTTATTTTTTTTTTAATTGCTCTAGTCCTAAGACATTAATCCAAGGATATAAATCCTAAGACATTAAGTAAATCGTATAATTACATATAAAATTTATAATATGTTATATTGATGATGTATGCACTGTATTTAAATGTAAATCATAAAATAACCTTAAAAACTTCCATTAGAACCTTGGTTCTCTAACTTTTGCTGTAGAGATATATCACCATTAATTATTTCAATATGTTTAAAATATACTCTGTCAACTAAAACATTTAATTTATTTAATAAAAACATTTAATAAAAACAAAGTTAATGGATTTTGATCAAATGTACAGAATTTTCTCATGCTTTGATATATACAAACTAAAACATCCCAAATACTTCCTCATCAAATTTTCAATATATTTTTATTAAAAATATTGAAAGGCAATATAGTTTTTTACGAATCAAATGAAATTATTCCTTTAAAATGCTCATATAATATCTAAAAGTACTTTATTACTTACCGATTAAGTTAAGTAGGTAAGGTAGTCATTAGTGTTTATATATCTTAAATAGTATTCACTAAAATTTGTTCTGTGATTCTTATAAAATCTTCCTTTTATAATTTAGTATTTTTTATTAATTTAAAATAAATTCATCACCTGATAAAAGGTTATATGGTAGAAACTTTAAACTGGAAAAGTAAAATATTTCATTCAGTTAAGACATAAAAATATATATCGTCCGAATAGCATATCTTCGATATGGTTTCTAATAAATAAAATAAAGATATAGTTTATTTATTCTATTAATGATTTTGTGCAAAAATATGCAGAATACTAAAGTATGCATGTCAGGTTTCTAAGATTTTATCTGAATAGAAAAATTACCGAAGCGAGAATTGGCAGGGAAAATTGGACACTTTTGGGACCAAAGTCTCACACCAACGAAATGAAAAAGCGACATATCTTAGCAAGTAAATTGACGTATTTACACTTCGCTGCTTCACACAATCACATATGCAACTCCACAAATACGAACATAGAAGAAAGATCATTTGCATCTACAGTAAACATATATACTCGTATGATATAAAACATGAAGTAACTTTTATAACAAGCAATTTCAAAAACGCTCTCAAGTGGTACAATATGGCAGCAAGAGTCTTCGAACTTCTTCAGGAGTTCGCTGTGTGCAACGAAGCGTGTTCCAAACGGTAACAGTCAAACGTCTTGTGGCATCACGTTGTCTCGCTTTCTTGACTGCTTGACAATGTGGAAAATCAATGCGTGGATTTGGGACAAACTTACATGTTTATAACAAGCACCACACGATCAGTTAGATATCAGCTCAGCAATATGTAGCTTATGTAGCCATGTGTACCGTCTGTATGCACAGTACTAGAGTGGAACATTTGCCAAGTGTCCATTGTTGAAAGTGATCCAAAATGATGTGCCGTTGACCAAAGCGCATAAATTCGCCACGAACACAGTTTTTATTTGAGCAAAATATGTTGTTTACTCTGTTCGAGCCTCTTCGATTCCAAGATTTTTGCGCTTTTTAGTTCAGATAATGGCAACTTTGAACAATTTTATTACTATTTATACGCGTTTTAATCACACGCAGCAACGAAATGCGTTAATAGCAGTTGCATTTATAAATAAAAAAGTGAAATGTTGGCTTAAATATTTAACTAATCTTCGCATAAGGCTATGCTCCGCTAATTCAACAAGATTTTCTTCAAGCTTTTATTGTTCAAACAACACTATCACATTTTTACTACTTTTAAGTTCAATTTCATTTCAACTCAATTATGATAAAGAATTTGCTTAACAGTTAAGTCGAATTAAATGGACTTGTATGTAATTAAATATTGAAACGAAGTTAAAATTGTTCAGATGTTGTTTCTCATTTATACAATTTCAGCTTAATCCTTTCAAATAGCAATAATTCAACAACGGTGTTCTCATACGAATATGTAAATACCAGGCCTAGCCTTATGGATTGCTCTTATCAAACGATAACAGAAGTAACAGTATACATTGAAGTAAGTTTTTAGTTACATTCATTTGTATCTAATTTGAATCTGATAATTGAAAAAAGGAAACATTGGAGTGGCTTTATTTTCCGAACAATACGATTAGATCACTAAAACTTAGCAATTCTGTCTATATCTATTTTAATCTTTATGCTTATAATTTTAAGGAAAATGTAAAATATATTCCATAAAGTGTGTTTGTGAATTAAGTTCAAGACTTTGCCATAATGATAATATCATATACACTGAAAAGTTAGCATTAGGTGGTCTCTACATTATTTATAGAAACTAGGAATTTATAATGCATAATAAAAACATATACAATTAGAAGATCACTAATACTATTTGAAGCTGTGTTTATATCTTAAGCATTACAATTACATGGTGACATAACACCACTTAAATATTAATGTCAAAAATTGTTAAAAATAAAGTTTGATTTAAAAATAAAAAATCAAAAACCTACATATAGTGACCCGGATCTGATGAACTCGGTGATATCTGTAAGTGTATGATATTATGTAAATACATACCTGGTGTTCTCTTTATTCACTTAATTTCAAAATTTCAGTGAATTCGCTTGACTCTTGTGATTTGGCAGATTCAAGAATTGTCGTAAAGATCTTGAAATTCAAAAATTCTGTAAATTAACCTCTGAATGTCTGCGAAGCTTATTGGAAGAAAACTGTGATACCAAAAAGCACAATTTGTCAAACTTCATGTCAGACTCTTAAATAAACGACACAAACGATTGATGAATTTAATATTGAATGATATGTCCAAAAACTCCTAAAGAAATTTGAGAAGCATGTCAATTATTGTAACTAGTAATGAAACATGATGTTTTCAACACGATGCGAAAGGAAAATATCAGAGCGCAGACCACAATTCACCAGAGAGCTTAAAAGAAATAATTATACTTTTAAAAAACAATCAAAATAATGCTTCATGAATTCACCCCAGCAAATCAGGAAGTTTCAAAATGATTACAGTAAAAATTTGACCGAAATATTGATAGATAGGCACTCAGCAGTGCACAAAGCCTGATCTAAAAATGCACAATTCTTATCATTGACCCAGAATATTCACCTGATTCAATCTTGTGTTTCTAAACCATTTCAATCACCCAAAAGATTTTAACTTGCATATGATAAAGAAGAAAACAAATTAACGGAATACTAGATCACGGGGATTATAACTCTGCGACCATGATTACTTTCACTCTAATTGAACAAAAAATATCTGCACCTTTCAAATGATCGCCAAAATGTTACCTATTGAGCACATCTTAACTTCGGATGAATATAGAGGTAGTATTTGGAAGAAACCAGTAGTTTCGCCTGGGGACTATTCACAGTGTGGAGCAAGGTTTCCACTTATATATTAAGGGGCAATAAGGGCCGTTGGGTATATAAATTATTTCGAAGAATTTGTTGACTCAGACGCAAACAAGAAAAAAATTTTAAATTATAATTCTATAATTGTAGATGCAATTTTATTTTTAGTAGTTTCATCAAATCTGGATCAAACTTTTGTTTCAAATTTTCTCATAAATCTTATTTGGTCATATGTGAATCAGTATGTCACACTACTCATGTAGATTTAGTTGTGGCTTGTAGTAAAACTTCGGTCTTAGTTATAATTGTTATATTGGTTGTCTAATTTACGAATTGAATTATGCAAATATTGTCAAAAAGTCAATTTATGCTTAAGAATAACTTGAAAATATATTAAAAAATATTCTTTACCCACGACAGGACAAAACTTTTACAGAAAGAGAGTTTACTACACCTGTTTATACGCATATAACTAAAATTGCATTCTAACGACCGTAACCTTTCACGGAAAATTTTTCAAAAGATCGACATGATAAACCGACTGAAAATTCCAAAAGCTAACAATTAAAGGTTATTATAGCACATAAAGAGCATAAGAAGACTTTGACTGCATTTTAGGGAATGTCTCTGTAGTGGGAATTCTTAAGGGTGACAACCAGCGGGCAATGTCCTGTGTCCATTAAAATATGCCACATGCAAGTCAATTATGTTCTTTGTTCTCTTGACAAACAGAAAAATAAAATGCAATGCGATATAAATTCCGCAACTACTGCAGCATGAAATTAAATCCAAAATAATATCAATTTTAATTCCACATGCACTGACATTTATCTTTGAAATCCCATAAAAACGCCCAAAAGACATGTAACTAAGCGACTCGGTGCTGGTAACTGGTGACTCGTCTTGGTTTTACTTAAACTGTATGGCAACGCTGATATTGTTTATGCACGAAACAGTGCTCGAATGAAAATATAAAGACGACACTTGTTGCATTCTTTTTTATTGCATTGTGGCGCAAAGGAATAAATGCAATGCTTTCATTATAATGAGCCGCTCAGAAAGTGCGACCGAATGTGACGCTTAAATATTCATGAGACGCTAATGTGGTCGCACTAGTCTCGTATCATTCCAGCGTTACCGATCAAATCTAAGCAACAGTTAAGTTGAGGTTTGACGCTGCTGTTCAGCGTTTCGTATTCCTTTGATTAACGTCTTGAAGACATAAAGCACTTGTCGCTTGAGGACATTAGCTGACTTATACTACGACGGTTACTTGGATGTCGTTTGGGTGTTTGTGCAAACGCGCATAATAATAAGCGGAAATGACACAAACCACTGGCTGGGTGCATACTTAATAAGGCATGGGACAAAATTATTTTAGAACACCTTCGTGGAAGATTTTAATAAGAATACATATATTCATTGCACTAGAATTTTAAAAAGTACTCTGTTGGAACAGATAATGTACAAGACATTTGATGTGGAATAAATTTACAATAATATTTTCCTCAAAGTCATAAACAATATGAAAATAATAATAAAAAGATACTTGCTTATATATAAGAGATATATATAAAAAAAAACAAAATCCATAGATTTCATAACATTTTTTTATATAAAACATTTTGTCTTTGTATTTAAAATATAAATCCAAATGTTGCACAATAAATTAAGAGGAATAAGAAGAAATAATATGCTTTCCGTACAGCTGCCAGTAGGAAAGGGTCTTACTCTAAAATTAAACATATATGAAAAACCCAGAAAATGAAACACATCGGGTTAATAAAAAATTAATATTGTACTAACTAAATGCCATCGATGCACTTACTTCAGTAATACTAATAAATTATTTCAAAGTCAACTAAAGTCTCTGGCGTTTATAGGAAGGAAACTGGTAAAATGTTTTCTTTTTTAATTTCATATTTATAATTACTTTAATTTCTTTCATTGATCTTACTATTGTTTGCTCTTAGTATCAAAAAATTGGTAATTTAAACAAGCTTTTTAAAAGACGCTGCAATATTCCAGAAATAAATACACAACAGTTTTTTTTCGAATGTGGCAACACCACACAAACATTATAAACGTAATGGTAACCTTTGAAACTTTAGAAGATCTTGTTCTACACTTTTCAGCTCCCTTTGTGATTATGATGCTGGACTAAATTTTAACTTAAACATAGTCTAACTTTCAAAGAACTTTCTAAGACAGTCACATCTATAGAGAATTTAAAACATACGCATGTAAATGTTCTATATCATATTGTGGAAGTCATGTTTAAGTCCTAATATTTCTTGTTATTTCTTTTGCTAGATTATATTTGAGTTTAATGTTTTTCCTTCTTAATATATATTTATAAAATAATTATAACATGTATATTATCCATTAATCGAATAATTTAGAGAATAATTCAATTCTTTTATTGCTATATGAATATCAATTAATTTTCCATTGGTTTCAATATTGAATATATTTCAAGTTTTTAATCAATTTGATGTAAATATCTTAATTTTTGAGCTTAGGAAAGTTTCAAATAAAATAAAGTTATTTAAACGTATTTAGTTTCAGAAACCTCTGATTGAGCAACAATATTTATATTTAAAGCGATCAACACTCCCCTTTCATGGTGATAAAAATACAAGAAAGCAATTCTGTAAAATATTTGCATAAAATTAAACGTTCAAAATTTAACCAAATTTACAAGCGCTTAAATCAACTTGTTAACTGTCGCTTAATCAATAAAATTTGATCAGCGGTACAAGATTCGTACGCGATAAGCATACCCCACAACAGCTCAAACGCATTGGCCGCTCCAGCATGCATACGGCAAATGCACGAGTTCCCATTAAGCACTTAGCGCATGTAAATTCTCTGATGAGACTGACCATCGGCGAAACAATTTAATGGACCCGCGACGGACGGCTACATTCAAATTATAAAGTTTGGTAATTGTAAACATTATGTTTTGCATATGAGCATTGTCCAGAACAAAAGTAGAAAATCGAAGGACTTATGAATTCGTTAAATTGTGTCGAACTCGTAAATTTCGGAAATGGCCTCCGGTTGCCAATCTCAAAATTAATAATAAATTATTTGTTAGCATAAAGCGTCGTAAACACAGTCATGACGCAAACTAAGGGTTGACAGTCTGGTTGCGAAATGACCAAAATTTTTCAGCCGGTACGGTACCTTACGTGTCTGTCCAGGGTGTTCGGAATGTATGTAGCTAGGTGTGCGACTGCCATGATGATATATACTCGTGAGCTTGATCGGACTACAATATTTGGCTCTTAACCATCACAAACGCATAATTACGAAATGAAGAAATTTATTCAGGCTGCTGGCACTTTGGCAGCTGATGAGCCGATTTGCGCGACCATGACAAAAGCGGCACTTGCGCATTTCAAAAGTACAGGAAAATATTGGTAACATATGCTTGGCCGGGCGTATGGACAATATATGCTACTTCTGGCATTTGTGTAAGCGTTTAATGCTATTTAACGTAAAATGCGTGAAAAATCAATGAAAAGTGCATAATTTCGCGCTTCACTTTTTTAATATTGACATATAAGTCGACATATGTCCTTAAACATTTCTTCAGCGTTTATTGTTGATATAAAAAGGCTACAATTAAAGTATTAAAAATATTTTACACTAAATTATGTTAAAAAATGACGATTTAACACTGACATAAATTGACATTTATGAAATATTGCTTTATTTTTCTTCTTTATTTTATTTATCTTTTATTTTGATTGGATTCGGACTTTGACTCGATACTCCTATTATAAAATTGGACATTCCCAATTTAATATTTACTATATTTAAAACATGGGAACATACTTTTATTATGCATTTTGGAAGGAATGTATCACTTTTTACTCTTGGATAGGGAATGTAGTGCAGAAATTGGTGGGCTTAATCAATTAACAGACATCATTTTCAAATTGATTCTTGGTTATAGAAACAATAAAAGAACGAAATATAAAATAACTTACAATAGTTTGGTCATTCTATGGATATTTACCTAGGAGTACCGTCATATGTTTGCATAGAGACTATTAAGAGAGGCTTCAATTTCCAATTTCTATTGCTACCCAAGAATGTGTTAAACTCAGTTATGACATGAGTATCATACTTTATACAATAAGATTAGATCCTTAGAACTTATTCACAAAAAACTAGGTTAATTTAAGTTCCTTCAGATAACTTGTGCAAAGTATTGTAAAGGTTCCAGAAACTTAGACAAAGAAAATACGAGCACATATTTTTTATGGGACTGCCCACTCTTAGCTAATAGAAGAAAGAGATTTTGCTGTAAATACTTTTTTGTCAGTTTGTCAGACTGCTCATTAGTAATAACAAAATATCAGTTAGTTCAATCTAATTTATCTATAGTGGTTTCTTGCCTAGGAATGTGGTATTAAAACAAAAAATAATTACCCACAATGTTAGGTAAACGAGTATCTGCCGAGCAACTTTTGCAACCAACCAATCAGTGTACAATTTAATCTTCTCCCGTAAGAAGTCTTCAATTTGAGGTGTGCAGTAGGTTTTATGTGGCATAATTTTTTAAGTTAACTCTTGAATCTAAAATTAAGATATTAAAAACAAAATTTGGAAAATTTGAAAAAATATTGCTTGAATTAAGATATGATATGTAATATATGCTATACTCGGATAAATATGCTGTCAACATAGATTAGATAAGATTAGATTTTAAAAGGGTTGTGAACTTGTCATTACATCTCTTCTATATGGATGTGTAGCATTCAGCAAGGCCTCAAATACTACTATTTGCCAGTACAAAGCGATGCTCTGAGAAGATTTTTTGAAGGTGGCATTGTACATTAGAACGCATGACATCCTCAGAGACCACAAGATTGATCCGATCGAAAAATACATAAAGAATAGAGCCCTGAAACTATTCACGAAAACTGACAGGCTTACCAACACCGTGTAATCGAATCTCAGAATGGTTACAGGCTCCTCGGAGGGGTATGCAGACCTGAGGTCAGTTATTGCTTAGTCTGATGAAGTGATAAACAATAATCCAGTCAAGACGTAGAGAGGGGTTATGAAGAAACTTTGCAGTTAGTAGAGAGTAAAAATGTTCAAAACAAAAAAAAATGCATTGACTTATGTTAACTAACTTCAACATAAAAATAAATTAGTTTTATATCATATCAGTTTTAAGAAAATTAAATTCCTATTGTCATTTATTGACTAATTTAGCAGAAAATGCTTTGCAAAAGGAAAGTACATACAAATTCAACAAATTTATAGTCAAAATAAATTACAAATATAAATATATAATATTTTTATTTAACCGAAAACAAAAGAAGCAATCCCTGTAAATGTAAAAGAATCTGTTTATAGCGGGGCCATCCATGAAATGACTACAGATCCTTTACTGAGGCACTGTCGAAATATGTTAAAACTTTTATTGATAAATTTCAAATTACAAATCAAGTTTACTGTGATGATTTTTCATCCCTTAGCTGAGTTCATAAGTAATACACATGACTTAAATACGATCAGCAGAATTCAAATAATTACTAATATGTAAATTAAAATAACTGATGCTTGCAGACTCCATAACTATACATAACTTAATTAAATATCAACCATAATATACACTGAAATTCATGGAATCGATATTGAGAGAGTCAAAAACATGCAACATTCGATACGCATTATAAAAGAAGTGAGAAGTGACGAAATCGTTTTTTACAATATTGTGAGAGATGATGAAGCATACAATATGATTCAGAAACAAAGTACCAAAGAAATTGTACGTGAAGGATGTCAGACGACCCAGAATTGTGTTTAAAATCTCAAAAACTTTGTTTTGTGGAGTCAAAAAGAAATATGTATCTCTTTTCCCTCATTTTGTTCATAGATATGTTGCTAGACAAAGAGCTCTCCGACAATATATGTTTAAATACCCAATAACATAAGAGTGTTATTTGAATATAAATTTAATTAATATATAAAACAATTGTAAAAAAAATTGTTTATATTTTTGTTGAGAAAAAATTCTGATGATATTTCAAACTAAACATTTTTTTCGGATAGTCATTTGTTTGACAACTTCTATCCCGGTAAATAGTACAAATATAACCCGTTTTCAACAGTGCCTTTTAGTATTTGAAAATAATAATTCGTATATATACACCCAGTATATGTGTATGCAGCTATAATCAAACTGCACTTGCAATAAATACAACACGTCTTGTTCTATTTGAGATACATTTTTATATTCACAGACCTCTGTTTAATTAGTATTACTTTGCTCCTAAGGGCAGATAAAATTTATTTAAAGAAACGTGTATAAATAAATATATTTCAGTTTCATATGTAAGTATATAAGTAACAACTTTATATATTAAGTGTGTAATTAAAAAAGTTACAAAAAAATTATAATTGGTGTTCGAACATTTACATACATTATGTACAATAAAAAAACATTATTATTTTGAATAATATCTTCACAATAAATCATGTAAAAAATTTCTCTCACTATCTTTTGCAAAAATTGCAACAATCCTAGTTGAAAATATTTACATATCTTGGACATTATACAAGTACTTTAGGTAAATTGCATCGCTTTCGAACTTCCATGTAATGTATAGTTCCGGTATTATTACATATAAAACATGCATATTTTTATATAATATATTTATTATAAACCGTACCTTGTAAGTATTAATAAATAAACGTACATGCAATATATACGTAGATATAGTAAATTTTATATAAAAGTATATATTACAACCCCTCGGGTTAATCTATACATCAGCAAAGCTCTTTTTTTGAGACAATAAAAAAGTTTAAGCAGATGTTTTGCGTTTCGTATGTCGTTATTTCCTGCTTTAACTGCCATCCATAACCAAGTGGTGTTGTACTTGGTGACTTGGTGGTGTCCAGTAACAAGTACTAACATGCATCATTTACATTGTCCTCCAACAACAAAGCCACAAAAAGACGATCAGCATTGCGATCGCATAAGCGCAGTATTGAGGTATTATTGTGCGTATTGAGGAACGAACTGCCCAACAAACCAATCACTTGCGCCATCGGGCATTCATATTTTATTGATTCCTTGTTTGACTGTTGCTCTTATGCGGAACGATGGAATATGTTTTCCTCCAAAGAGAAAACAAAAAATAAAGGCTTTTCGCTTATTTGCTGATATTAAGCATTTGATAAATATTTTATGTACTTGACTCGTTTTTAATCCGGCAATGATCTTGCCAGGCGCACGTCGCACAAACGCTTGATCATGAATTTCTTTACTTTATTTTCATAATTTTTCTGCTTCTTATTGTAGTTTTATCATTTTTGAGTAATATGTCCGGTGAACTTTGCGGTCATGCGAAAGATGTTTCCTGCGTCTTTAGCACACCAGCGCGCAGCGCACGTAGCCTGATAAATGTTCTATTTATTTAGCTAAAAACCTGCGGCTGATTTGTATTGGTTCCTTAAGTGTAGTTGCTATGAAAATTCTTTTTCTTTTCGGCCCGCTCCGATTATAAGTGTTAGATTAACCAATTTCACACAAATGCGCTTTTAGCTCATAAAAACAGGAACAAAAACCTATAGCTTTCGTTACATTGTTTCACTTGAAGTCCTCAAGTCATGTGCCACCACAATGTATGGTTACCCCACTTCAATGAGATTGGGTACAGTACGTCAACCCACCCGTGTGTATGGTTACCCAGCGGAAGTTGTTAATTATTGTATTTAAAATTTGTTTTTTATTTCGTTTATTGAATAGTTCATTGATCTTTGTGAAGGTACACCAAACATTTTATTTAAAACTTTATTAATTATCTAAAAGCATTTATTTTCGATTTAAACAAAAATGTCACTTCGTTTATAATCACCGCAAATGTCAACTTAATCATCATAAAGGTTTTAATTGCGAATATCATTCGTCATTATGACATTTTTTGTCAGGTCATCGCGAACGTGTAGGCACTTTCATCTCATTTTGGCAATGATTTATCTTACTGAGTTTAATTGATGTGATTGAGTTATTGAATGAGGAAGAGGTTACGATTCGAAAACAATTTGCTTAATTGGTTTTATCTCTGGTTCATTTGCCCAATATTATAAGTATTAAGCTTCAGTTAAATAAAAAATTGACAATATAATATAATTAAATTCGCCCATGCAGAAGTTAGTATATTGATATCTATGAAATCATGGAAAACATTGAATAGTAAATCTTTGGTTTAAAATACTAAGTTTTAATTTGCATAAATATTAAACAAAGAATATTTAATATAAATTACAGTTGAATGGTTAAGAAATAAACATTAATTATTTCAAAATAGCCGCGGAATAAGCAAGTAGACCGCATTCGCCCTAAAAAGCTTATAACCCGCCTAAGTATTTCAACACAAAAAGTATTTGCATTGGTGGCTGCAATATTTGTAAAAGCGCTCCAATTTATTTGTTGCGGTTGGCTGCCACTTGTTGTTGTTTACTGTTGCTATTGCTGGTGCTGGTGCTGGTGATGGTGATGGTGCTGCCACTTGCTGGCAGTACATTAAAAAATCAGCATGTCAACAGAAAACGGATGTGCATGCGTCCACAATTACTAAGTGAAGACAACAAAACCCAAACGTAAACAAAGAAACGCCAACACGAATGCCACCAATAGCCACCAATGCTGGACGACTATCGTCAACGTAACGCTTCAGCGCAGTTCTGTTGCAACATTGCCAAGAAGCGTACAATTAATTGCAAGAAATCATATTGCACCGTTCGCTATTTTGTGTGCCAACACTTCTCTTACTTTACTTGCGATGGGCCAAGACAATCGATCAATTAGTTGCATGTACAGTAACAAATAAAGGTAACAACAGTTCCAAGTACAACGGTAACAATAGCAGAAACAGCAGCAACAGCAGCAACAACAACAAGCAATATTGAACAAATGCCATTGCGACTGCAACTGCAACTGTAACCGATACAACGACTACGACTAAAGGAACAGCAACAACAATTGCTTGACATTCGTGTGCTGCTTTTGACGGTTTGGTTGTTGCTTTCTGCTTGTTGTTTGCTGTTTGCTGTATTTGCTGTATTTGCTGTTGTCGATAATGATTGCATGTGGCCAATAAAACATCAAAAGTGCCGGATGAGCGCACATTCCATGCAGCCAGTTGCAGCAACACCTTAACACCATTAATTTTTGACTTTAGAGCGCTTCACCATCAACGTTGGTCAAGACGCATTGCTCAATGCACACCTCAGAGCCTCAAAGCCTCAGAATTCTTTGAAAACTTTTGTAAAAATTAACCACAAACAAATATCATTGCTATTGTCTCCCTTCCTTTGAATTCGATATGAACAGTAGCTGCGATAATTGTTGTTGCCATTGTTGCCACTGCCACTGGAAATGT
>NC_051846.1:136760000-136804025 GCF_002237135.1 Teleopsis dalmanni | reverse complement strand
AAATACAACAACAAAAATTTATTTATTTTTTATACTATTTTAATTAATTGAATTTTTGGCTGACCATACAGCTGTTTCGAGTATTGCCAAATACCCAACATCAGTGATCTTGGAAATAATTCTTGTATTTAATTATTCGTAAATAATTATTTTTTGAGACTGCAAGTACCAGGAATCGAACTCGGGTCCTGCCAAATGTGAAGCTCAGAATCAGCGCACCTTAACCAACTGATCCAAATCCGTACTTGACTTTTTTTTGTTCGCATATTTTTCTGGAGTTTTGTTATTATTACTATGAAATTTTTTATTAACAATTTTACTTGCTGTGTTAATATTAGAACGAAATCATAAACCAGCTGTAGAATAATTGAATTAATTAATTAATTATAATTTTATTTTCAATTGTTAAATTTCAATGCTATTGTGTTCGTAGAGGCATTAGTTGTTGCATGATTTGTTCTTTCTTATGTATAGAACCTAATCTAGGAACGTAATGCTGAGAAAGTCATGCTAATGTTGCTCCACTAGTCGCACGGGCGAGACCAATGTTTTGTGAATATAAGTTGTAATTTAACGTCAAATTTTCCAGACGAAAGTGACTATTATTAATATATTTTTATTAAAAATATTCAAAGGCAATGTAGTTTTTTACGAATCAAATGAAATTATTCCTTCAAAATGCTCACATAATATCTAAAATTTCTTTATTACTTACCGATTAAGTTAAGTAGGTAAGGTAGTCATTAGTGTTTATGTATCTTAAATAGTATTAACTATTTGTTCCCTGATTCTTATAAAATCTTCCTTTTATAATATAGTATTTTTTATTAATTTAAAATAAATTCATCACCTGATAAAAAGGTTAGAGAAGCGTTAAACTGGAAAAGTAAAATATGTCATTCAGTTAAGGAATAAAAATATATATCGTCCAAATAGCATATCTTCGATATGGTTTCTAATAAATAAATAAGGTTAAGGTGCGCTCAGAATCAGCGCACCTTAACCAACTGATCCAAAGCCGTACTTGACTTTTTTTGTTCGCATATTTTTCTGGAGTTTTGTTACTATTACTATGAAAGTTTTTTATTAACAATTTTACTTGCTGTGTTAATATTAGAACGAAATCATAAACCAGCTGTAGAATAATTGAATTAATTAATTAATTATAATTTTATTTTCAATTGTTAAATTTCAATGCTATTGTGTTCGTAGAGGCATTAGTTGTTGCATGATTTGTTCTTTCTTATGTATAGAACCTAATCTAGGAACGTAATGCTGAGAAAGTCATGCTAATGTTGCTCCACTAGTCGCACGGGCGAGACCAATGTTTTGTGAATATAAGTTGTAATTTAACGTCAAATTTTCCAGACGAAAGTGACTATTATTAATATATTTTTATTAAAAATATTCAAAGGCAATATAGTTTTTTACGAATCAAATGAAATTATTCCTTTAAAATGCTCATATAATATCTAAAAGTACTTTATTACTTACCGATTAAGTTAAGTAGGTAAGGTAGTCATTAGTGTTTATATATCTTAAATAGTATTCACTAAAATTTGTTCTGTGATTCTTATAAAATCTTCCTTTTATAATTTAGTATTTTTTATTAATTTAAAATAAATTCATCACCTGATAAAAGGTTATATGGTAGAAACTTTAAACTGGAAAAGTAAAATATTTCATTCAGTTAAGACATAAAAATATATATCGTCCGAATAGCATATCTTCGATATGGTTTCTAATAAATAAAATAAAGATATAGTTTATTTATTCTATTAATGATTTTGTGCAAAAATATGCAGAATACTAAAGTATGCATGTCAGGTTTCTAAGATTTTATCTGAATAGAAAAATTACCGAAGCGAGAATTGGCAGGGAAAATTGGACACTTTTGGGACCAAAGTCTCACACCAACGAAATGAAAAAGCGACATATCTTAGCAAGTAAATTGACGTATTTACACTTCGCTGCTTCACACAATCACATATGCAACTCCACAAATACGAACATAGAAGAAAGATCATTTGCATCTACAGTAAACATATATACTCGTATGATATAAAACATGAAGTAACTTTTATAACAAGCAATTTCAAAAACGCTCTCAAGTGGTACAATATGGCAGCAAGAGTCTTCGAACTTCTTCAGGAGTTCGCTGTGTGCAACGAAGCGTGTTCCAAACGGTAACAGTCAAACGTCTTGTGGCATCACGTTGTCTCGCTTTCTTGACTGCTTGACAATGTGGAAAATCAATGCGTGGATTTGGGACAAACTTACATGTTTATAACAAGCACCACACGATCAGTTAGATATCAGCTCAGCAATATGTAGCTTATGTAGCCATGTGTACCGTCTGTATGCACAGTACTAGAGTGGAACATTTGCCAAGTGTCCATTGTTGAAAGTGATCCAAAATGATGTTCCGTTGACCAAAGCGCATAAATTCGCCACGAACACAGTTTTTATTTGAGCAAAATATGTTGTTTACTCTGTTCGAGCCTCTTCGATTCCAAGATTTTTGCGCTTTTTAGTTCAGATAATGGCAACTTTGAACAATTTTATTACTATTTATACGCGTTTTAATCACACGCAGCAACGAAATGCGTTAATAGCAGTTGCATTTATAAATAAAAAAGTGAAATGTTGGCTTAAATATTTAACTAATCTTCGCATAAGGCTATGCTCCGCTAATTCAACAAGATTTTCTTCAAGCTTTTATTGTTCAAACAACACTATCACATTTTTACTACTTTTAAGTTCAATTTCATTTCAACTCAATTATGATAAAGAATTTGCTTAACAGTTAAGTCGAATTAAATGGACTTGTATGTAATTAAATATTGAAACGAAGTTAAAATTGTTCAGATGTTGTTTCTCATTTATACAATTTCAGCTTAATCCTTTCAAATAGCAATAATTCAACAACGGTGTTCTCATACGAATATGTAAATACCAGGCCTAGCCTTATGGATTGCTCTTATCAAACGATAACAGAAGTAACAGTATACATTGAAGTAAGTTTTTAGTTACATTCATTTGTATCTAATTTGAATCTGATAATTGAAAAAAGGAAACATTGGAGTGGCTTTATTTTCCGAACAATACGATTAGATCACTAAAACTTAGCAATTCTGTCTATATCTATTTTAATCTTTATGCTTATAATTTTAAGGAAAATGTAAAATATATTCCATAAAGTGTGTTTGTGAATTAAGTTCAAGACTTTGCCATAATGATAATATCATATACACTGAAAAGTTAGCATTAGGTGGTCTCTACATTATTTATAGAAACTAGGAATTTATAATGCATAATAAAAACATATACAATTAGAAGATCACTAATACTATTTGAAGCTGTGTTTATATCTTAAGCATTACAATTACATGGTGACATAACACCACTTAAATATTAATGTCAAAAATTGTTAAAAATAAAGTTTGATTTAAAAATAAAAAATCAAAAACCTACATATAGTGACCCGGATCTGATGAACTCGGTGATATCTGTAAGTGTATGATATTATGTAAATACATACCTGGTGTTCTCTTTATTCACTTAATTTCAAAATTTCAGTGAATTCGCTTGACTCTTGTGATTTGGCAGATTCAAGAATTGTCGTAAAGATCTTGAAATTCAAAAATTCTGTAAATTAACCTCTGAATGTCTGCGAAGCTTATTGGAAGAAAACTGTGATACCAAAAAGCACAATTTGTCAAACTTCATGTCAGACTCTTAAATAAACGACACAAACGATTGATGAATTTAATATTGAATGATATGTCCAAAAACTCCTAAAGAAATTTGAGAAGCATGTCAATTATTGTAACTAGTAATGAAACATGATGTTTTCAACACGATGCGAAAGGAAAATATCAGAGCGCAGACCACAATTCACCAGAGAGCTTAAAAGAAATAATTATACTTTTAAAAAACAATCAAAATAATGCTTCATGAATTCACCCCAGCAAATCAGGAAGTTTCAAAATGATTACAGTAAAAATTTGACCGAAATATTGATAGATAGGCACTCAGCAGTGCACAAAGCCTGATCTAAAAATGCACAATTCTTATCATTGACCCAGAATATTCACCTGATTCAATCTTGTGTTTCTAAACCATTTCAATCACCCAAAAGATTTTAACTTGCATATGATAAAGAAGAAAACAAATTAACGGAATACTAGATCACGGGGATTATAACTCTGCGACCATGATTACTTTCACTCTAATTGAACAAAAAATATCTGCACCTTTCAAATGATCGCCAAAATGTTACCTATTGAGCACATCTTAACTTCGGATGAATATAGAGGTAGTATTTGGAAGAAACCAGTAGTTTCGCCTGGGGACTATTCACAGTGTGGAGCAAGGTTTCCACTTATATATTAAGGGGCAATAAGGGCCGTTGGGTATATAAATTATTTCGAAGAATTTGTTGACTCAGACGCAAACAAGAAAAAAATTTTAAATTATAATTCTATAATTGTAGATGCAATTTTATTTTTAGTAGTTTCATCAAATCTGGATCAAACTTTTGTTTCAAATTTTCTCATAAATCTTATTTGGTCATATGTGAATCAGTATGTCACACTACTCATGTAGATTTAGTTGTGGCTTGTAGTAAAACTTCGGTCTTAGTTATAATTGTTATATTGGTTGTCTAATTTACGAATTGAATTATGCAAATATTGTCAAAAAGTCAATTTATGCTTAAGAATAACTTGAAAATATATTAAAAAATATTCTTTACCCACGACAGGACAAAACTTTTACAGAAAGAGAGTTTACTACACCTGTTTATACGCATATAACTAAAATTGCATTCTAACGACCGTAACCTTTCACGGAAAATTTTTCAAAAGATCGACATGATAAACCGACTGAAAATTCCAAAAGCTAACAATTAAAGGTTATTATAGCACATAAAGAGCATAAGAAGACTTTGACTGCATTTTAGGGAATGTCTCTGTAGTGGGAATTCTTAAGGGTGACAACCAGCGGGCAATGTCCTGTGTCCATTAAAATATGCCACATGCAAGTCAATTATGTTCTTTGTTCTCTTGACAAACAGAAAAATAAAATGCAATGCGATATAAATTCCGCAACTACTGCAGCATGAAATTAAATCCAAAATAATATCAATTTTAATTCCACATGCACTGACATTTATCTTTGAAATCCCATAAAAACGCCCAAAAGACATGTAACTAAGCGACTCGGTGCTGGTAACTGGTGACTCGTCTTGGTTTTACTTAAACTGTATGGCAACGCTGATATTGTTTATGCACGAAACAGTGCTCGAATGAAAATATAAAGACGACACTTGTTGCATTCTTTTTTATTGCATTGTGGCGCAAAGGAATAAATGCAATGCTTTCATTATAATGAGCCGCTCAGAAAGTGCGACCGAATGTGACGCTTAAATATTCATGAGACGCTAATGTGGTCGCACTAGTCTCGTATCATTCCAGCGTTACCGATCAAATCTAAGCAACAGTTAAGTTGAGGTTTGACGCTGCTGTTCAGCGTTTCGTATTCCTTTGATTAACGTCTTGAAGACATAAAGCACTTGTCGCTTGAGGACATTAGCTGACTTATACTACGACGGTTACTTGGATGTCGTTTGGGTGTTTGTGCAAACGCGCATAATAATAAGCGGAAATGACACAAACCACTGGCTGGGTGCATACTTAATAAGGCATGGGACAAAATTATTTTAGAACACCTTCGTGGAAGATTTTAATAAGAATACATATATTCATTGCACTAGAATTTTAAAAAGTACTCTGTTGGAACAGATAATGTACAAGACATTTGATGTGGAATAAATTTACAATAATATTTTCCTCAAAGTCATAAACAATATGAAAATAATAATAAAAAGATACTTGCTTATATATAAGAGATATATATAAAAAAAAACAAAATCCATAGATTTCATAACATTTTTTTATATAAAACATTTTGTCTTTGTATTTAAAATATAAATCCAAATGTTGCACAATAAATTAAGAGGAATAAGAAGAAATAATATGCTTTCCGTACAGCTGCCAGTAGGAAAGGGTCTTACTCTAAAATTAAACATATATGAAAAACCCAGAAAATGAAACACATCGGGTTAATAAAAAATTAATATTGTACTAACTAAATGCCATCGATGCACTTACTTCAGTAATACTAATAAATTATTTCAAAGTCAACTAAAGTCTCTGGCGTTTATAGGAAGGAAACTGGTAAAATGTTTTCTTTTTTAATTTCATATTTATAATTACTTTAATTTCTTTCATTGATCTTACTATTGTTTGCTCTTAGTATCAAAAAATTGGTAATTTAAACAAGCTTTTTAAAAGACGCTGCAATATTCCAGAAATAAATACACAACAGTTTTTTTTCGAATGTGGCAACACCACACAAACATTATAAACGTAATGGTAACCTTTGAAACTTTAGAAGATCTTGTTCTACACTTTTCAGCTCCCTTTGTGATTATGATGCTGGACTAAATTTTAACTTAAACATAGTCTAACTTTCAAAGAACTTTCTAAGACAGTCACATCTATAGAGAATTTAAAACATACGCATGTAAATGTTCTATATCATATTGTGGAAGTCATGTTTAAGTCCTAATATTTCTTGTTATTTCTTTTGCTAGATTATATTTGAGTTTAATGTTTTTCCTTCTTAATATATATTTATAAAATAATTATAACATGTATATTATCCATTAATCGAATAATTTAGAGAATAATTCAATTCTTTTATTGCTATATGAATATCAATTAATTTTCCATTGGTTTCAATATTGAATATATTTCAAGTTTTTAATCAATTTGATGTAAATATCTTAATTTTTGAGCTTAGGAAAGTTTCAAATAAAATAAAGTTATTTAAACGTATTTAGTTTCAGAAACCTCTGATTGAGCAACAATATTTATATTTAAAGCGATCAACACTCCCCTTTCATGGTGATAAAAATACAAGAAAGCAATTCTGTAAAATATTTGCATAAAATTAAACGTTCAAAATTTAACCAAATTTACAAGCGCTTAAATCAACTTGTTAACTGTCGCTTAATCAATAAAATTTGATCAGCGGTACAAGATTCGTACGCGATAAGCATACCCCACAACAGCTCAAACGCATTGGCCGCTCCAGCATGCATACGGCAAATGCACGAGTTCCCATTAAGCACTTAGCGCATGTAAATTCTCTGATGAGACTGACCATCGGCGAAACAATTTAATGGACCCGCGACGGACGGCTACATTCAAATTATAAAGTTTGGTAATTGTAAACATTATGTTTTGCATATGAGCATTGTCCAGAACAAAAGTAGAAAATCGAAGGACTTATGAATTCGTTAAATTGTGTCGAACTCGTAAATTTCGGAAATGGCCTCCGGTTGCCAATCTCAAAATTAATAATAAATTATTTGTTAGCATAAAGCGTCGTAAACACAGTCATGACGCAAACTAAGGGTTGACAGTCTGGTTGCGAAATGACCAAAATTTTTCAGCCGGTACGGTACCTTACGTGTCTGTCCAGGGTGTTCGGAATGTATGTAGCTAGGTGTGCGACTGCCATGATGATATATACTCGTGAGCTTGATCGGACTACAATATTTGGCTCTTAACCATCACAAACGCATAATTACGAAATGAAGAAATTTATTCAGGCTGCTGGCACTTTGGCAGCTGATGAGCCGATTTGCGCGACCATGACAAAAGCGGCACTTGCGCATTTCAAAAGTACAGGAAAATATTGGTAACATATGCTTGGCCGGGCGTATGGACAATATATGCTACTTCTGGCATTTGTGTAAGCGTTTAATGCTATTTAACGTAAAATGCGTGAAAAATCAATGAAAAGTGCATAATTTCGCGCTTCACTTTTTTAATATTGACATATAAGTCGACATATGTCCTTAAACATTTCTTCAGCGTTTATTGTTGATATAAAAAGGCTACAATTAAAGTATTAAAAATATTTTACACTAAATTATGTTAAAAAATGACGATTTAACACTGACATAAATTGACATTTATGAAATATTGCTTTATTTTTCTTCTTTATTTTATTTATCTTTTATTTTGATTGGATTCGGACTTTGACTCGATACTCCTATTATAAAATTGGACATTCCCAATTTAATATTTACTATATTTAAAACATGGGAACATACTTTTATTATGCATTTTGGAAGGAATGTATCACTTTTTACTCTTGGATAGGGAATGTAGTGCAGAAATTGGTGGGCTTAATCAATTAACAGACATCATTTTCAAATTGATTCTTGGTTATAGAAACAATAAAAGAACGAAATATAAAATAACTTACAATAGTTTGGTCATTCTATGGATATTTACCTAGGAGTACCGTCATATGTTTGCATAGAGACTATTAAGAGAGGCTTCAATTTCCAATTTCTATTGCTACCCAAGAATGTGTTAAACTCAGTTATGACATGAGTATCATACTTTATACAATAAGATTAGATCCTTAGAACTTATTCACAAAAAACTAGGTTAATTTAAGTTCCTTCAGATAACTTGTGCAAAGTATTGTAAAGGTTCCAGAAACTTAGACAAAGAAAATACGAGCACATATTTTTTATGGGACTGCCCACTCTTAGCTAATAGAAGAAAGAGATTTTGCTGTAAATACTTTTTTGTCAGTTTGTCAGACTGCTCATTAGTAATAACAAAATATCAGTTAGTTCAATCTAATTTATCTATAGTGGTTTCTTGCCTAGGAATGTGGTATTAAAACAAAAAATAATTACCCACAATGTTAGGTAAACGAGTATCTGCCGAGCAACTTTTGCAACCAACCAATCAGTGTACAATTTAATCTTCTCCCGTAAGAAGTCTTCAATTTGAGGTGTGCAGTAGGTTTTATGTGGCATAATTTTTTAAGTTAACTCTTGAATCTAAAATTAAGATATTAAAAACAAAATTTGGAAAATTTGAAAAAATATTGCTTGAATTAAGATATGATATGTAATATATGCTATACTCGGATAAATATGCTGTCAACATAGATTAGATAAGATTAGATTTTAAAAGGGTTGTGAACTTGTCATTACATCTCTTCTATATGGATGTGTAGCATTCAGCAAGGCCTCAAATACTACTATTTGCCAGTACAAAGCGATGCTCTGAGAAGATTTTTTGAAGGTGGCATTGTACATTAGAACGCATGACATCCTCAGAGACCACAAGATTGATCCGATCGAAAAATACATAAAGAATAGAGCCCTGAAACTATTCACGAAAACTGACAGGCTTACCAACACCGTGTAATCGAATCTCAGAATGGTTACAGGCTCCTCGGAGGGGTATGCAGACCTGAGGTCAGTTATTGCTTAGTCTGATGAAGTGATAAACAATAATCCAGTCAAGACGTAGAGAGGGGTTATGAAGAAACTTTGCAGTTAGTAGAGAGTAAAAATGTTCAAAACAAAAAAAAATGCATTGACTTATGTTAACTAACTTCAACATAAAAATAAATTAGTTTTATATCATATCAGTTTTAAGAAAATTAAATTCCTATTGTCATTTATTGACTAATTTAGCAGAAAATGCTTTGCAAAAGGAAAGTACATACAAATTCAACAAATTTATAGTCAAAATAAATTACAAATATAAATATATAATATTTTTATTTAACCGAAAACAAAAGAAGCAATCCCTGTAAATGTAAAAGAATCTGTTTATAGCGGGGCCATCCATGAAATGACTACAGATCCTTTACTGAGGCACTGTCGAAATATGTTAAAACTTTTATTGATAAATTTCAAATTACAAATCAAGTTTACTGTGATGATTTTTCATCCCTTAGCTGAGTTCATAAGTAATACACATGACTTAAATACGATCAGCAGAATTCAAATAATTACTAATATGTAAATTAAAATAACTGATGCTTGCAGACTCCATAACTATACATAACTTAATTAAATATCAACCATAATATACACTGAAATTCATGGAATCGATATTGAGAGAGTCAAAAACATGCAACATTCGATACGCATTATAAAAGAAGTGAGAAGTGACGAAATCGTTTTTTACAATATTGTGAGAGATGATGAAGCATACAATATGATTCAGAAACAAAGTACCAAAGAAATTGTACGTGAAGGATGTCAGACGACCCAGAATTGTGTTTAAAATCTCAAAAACTTTGTTTTGTGGAGTCAAAAAGAAATATGTATCTCTTTTCCCTCATTTTGTTCATAGATATGTTGCTAGACAAAGAGCTCTCCGACAATATATGTTTAAATACCCAATAACATAAGAGTGTTATTTGAATATAAATTTAATTAATATATAAAACAATTGTAAAAAAAATTGTTTATATTTTTGTTGAGAAAAAATTCTGATGATATTTCAAACTAAACATTTTTTTCGGATAGTCATTTGTTTGACAACTTCTATCCCGGTAAATAGTACAAATATAACCCGTTTTCAACAGTGCCTTTTAGTATTTGAAAATAATAATTCGTATATATACACCCAGTATATGTGTATGCAGCTATAATCAAACTGCACTTGCAATAAATACAACACGTCTTGTTCTATTTGAGATACATTTTTATATTCACAGACCTCTGTTTAATTAGTATTACTTTGCTCCTAAGGGCAGATAAAATTTATTTAAAGAAACGTGTATAAATAAATATATTTCAGTTTCATATGTAAGTATATAAGTAACAACTTTATATATTAAGTGTGTAATTAAAAAAGTTACAAAAAAATTATAATTGGTGTTCGAACATTTACATACATTATGTACAATAAAAAAACATTATTATTTTGAATAATATCTTCACAATAAATCATGTAAAAAATTTCTCTCACTATCTTTTGCAAAAATTGCAACAATCCTAGTTGAAAATATTTACATATCTTGGACATTATACAAGTACTTTAGGTAAATTGCATCGCTTTCGAACTTCCATGTAATGTATAGTTCCGGTATTATTACATATAAAACATGCATATTTTTATATAATATATTTATTATAAACCGTACCTTGTAAGTATTAATAAATAAACGTACATGCAATATATACGTAGATATAGTAAATTTTATATAAAAGTATATATTACAACCCCTCGGGTTAATCTATACATCAGCAAAGCTCTTTTTTTGAGACAATAAAAAAGTTTAAGCAGATGTTTTGCGTTTCGTATGTCGTTATTTCCTGCTTTAACTGCCATCCATAACCAAGTGGTGTTGTACTTGGTGACTTGGTGGTGTCCAGTAACAAGTACTAACATGCATCATTTACATTGTCCTCCAACAACAAAGCCACAAAAAGACGATCAGCATTGCGATCGCATAAGCGCAGTATTGAGGTATTATTGTGCGTATTGAGGAACGAACTGCCCAACAAACCAATCACTTGCGCCATCGGGCATTCATATTTTATTGATTCCTTGTTTGACTGTTGCTCTTATGCGGAACGATGGAATATGTTTTCCTCCAAAGAGAAAACAAAAAATAAAGGCTTTTCGCTTATTTGCTGATATTAAGCATTTGATAAATATTTTATGTACTTGACTCGTTTTTAATCCGGCAATGATCTTGCCAGGCGCACGTCGCACAAACGCTTGATCATGAATTTCTTTACTTTATTTTCATAATTTTTCTGCTTCTTATTGTAGTTTTATCATTTTTGAGTAATATGTCCGGTGAACTTTGCGGTCATGCGAAAGATGTTTCCTGCGTCTTTAGCACACCAGCGCGCAGCGCACGTAGCCTGATAAATGTTCTATTTATTTAGCTAAAAACCTGCGGCTGATTTGTATTGGTTCCTTAAGTGTAGTTGCTATGAAAATTCTTTTTCTTTTCGGCCCGCTCCGATTATAAGTGTTAGATTAACCAATTTCACACAAATGCGCTTTTAGCTCATAAAAACAGAAACAAAAACCTATAGCTTTCGTTACATTGTTTCACTTGAAGTCCTCAAGTCATGTGCCACCACAATGTATGGTCACCCCACTTCAATGAGATTGGGTACAGTACGTCAACCCACCCGTGTGTATGGTTACCCAGCGGAAGTTGTTAATTATTGTATTTAAAATTTGTTTTTTATTTCGTTTATTGAATAGTTCATTGATCTTTGTGAAGGTACACCAAACATTTTATTTAAAAATTAATTAATTATCTAAAAGCATTTATTTTCGATTTACACAAAAATGTCACTTCGTTTATAATCACCGCAAATGTCAACTTAATCATCATAAAGGTTTTAATTGCGAATATCATTCGTCATTATGACATTTTTTGTCAGGTCATCGCGAACGTGTAGGCACTTTCATCTCATTTTGGCAATGATTTATCTTACTGAGTTTAATTGATGTGATTGAGTTATTGAATGAGGAAGAGGTTACGATTCGAAAGCAATTTGCTTAATTGGTTTTATCTCTGGTTCATTTGCTCAATATTAAAAGTGTTAAGCTTCAGTAAAATAAAAAATTGACAATATAATATAATTAAATTCGCCCATGCAGAAGTTAGTATATTGATATCTATGAAATCATGGAAAACATTGAATAGTAAATCTTTGGTTTAAAATACTAAGTTTTAATTTGCATAAATATTAAACAAAGAATATTTAATATAAATTACAGTTGAATGGTTAAGAAATAAACATTAATTATTTCAAAATAGCTGCGGAATAAGCAAGTAGACCGCATTCGCCCTAAAAAGCTTATAACCCGCCTAAGTATTTCAACACAAAAAGTATTTGCATTGGTGGCTGCAATATTTGTAAAAGCGCTCCAATTTATTTGTTGCGGTTGGCTGCCACTTGTTGTTGTTTACTGTTGCTATTGCTGGTGCTGGTGATGGTGATGGTGCTGCCACTTGCTGGCAGTACATTAAAAAATCAGCATGTCAACAGAAAACGGATGTGCATGCGTCCACAATTACTAAGTGAAGACAACAAAACCCAAACGTAAACAAAGAAACGCCAACACGAATGCCACCAATAGCCACCAATGCTGGACGACTATCGTCAACGTAACGCTTCAGCGCAGTTCTGTTGCAACATTGCCAAGAAGCGTACAATTAATTGCAAGAAATCATATTGCACCGTTCGCTATTTTGTGTGCCAACACTTCTCTTACTTTACTTGCGATGGGCCAAGACAATCGATCAATTAGTTGCATGTACAGTAACAAATAAAGGTAACAACAGTTCCAAGTACAACGGTAACAATAGCAGAAACAGCAGCAACAGCAGCAACAACAACAAGCAATATTGAACAAATGCCATTGCGACTGCAACTGCAACTGTAACCGATACAACGACTACGACTAAAGGAACAGCAACAACAATTGCTTGACATTCGTGTGCTGCTTTTGACGGTTTGGTTGTTGCTTTCTGCTTGTTGTTTGCTGTTTGCTGTATTTGCTGTATTTGCTGTTGTCGATAATGATTGCATGTGGCCAATAAAACATCAAAAGTGCCGGATGAGCGCACATTCCATGCAGCCAGTTGCAGCAACACCTTAACACCATTAATTTTTGGCTTTAGAGCGCTTCACCATCAACGTTGGTCAAGACGCATTGCTCAATGCACGCCTCAGAGCCTCAAAGCCTCAGAATTCTTTGAAAACTTTTGTAAAAATTAACCACAAACAAATATCATTGCTATTGTCTCCCTTCCTTTGAATTCGATATGAACAGTAGCTGCGATGATTGTTGTTGCCATTGTTGCCACTGCCACTGGAAATGTTAATGTTGCTACTAATTCGTCAATTGTCATTGACTCAAAAGTAAATAAAAGACAACAACAAATGCTAACTGAAACTCCACACGTAACCACAAAAGTCTGTCAACAACAACGTTCAATTGCTGACAATGGACGCGTGCTTAATTACCACAAGCTTTGTCGCTTTCGTTCGTGGTTACTTGTTCTGTGGCGCGGCTACCGAATCTTAGAGTTTGTTTGGTAGTTTCCTCCGTCGATTTTGTTATTGTTGTTAATGGTAATGCATGACATACAGAAACTCAAAAAGATATTAGCTTATGTCACTACATTACGCATTTTCGACAGATCACTACTGCAGTTCATAAGTATATCAATGGGTACTCGTACGTCTAAATTGTACATTTCGACCGATGCTGCCTAAACATGGTCACATATAAACAAATAAAAACAAATGATTTCATTTTATAAGATGTACTGTATTAATTAGTAACATAAATATAGCAGAAGTAAGAAAGTTATAATGATACTGACTGTAAGAGTGGCACACCAACATTCAGATTCACTTCTCTGAAATCATAACACAAAAATTGTGCGCCATTTTTATAGTCAACAATTGCGGTTGTCATTATCTTTGGATCCATCCACTAGCGCACTGAAGTCGTATTGGTGTGCCACTTCACATGAGCCGTTTGGTAGGCTATAATCAAGATGGCTAAGTTGTCATCATTATCATTGACATCATTGGTTCCTTCTTGAATTCGAGGCAAACAATGTCATCAAGTCAATTGCGCATGAAAAACCTCAAATTACCCGATGGTTTGTTTATTGCTTTTGGGGTTTTGGTACCCTTCATCGCACTGTAATTATGCGGCGTTCACATGCTATGACATCAGTTGCCAGATACTAAAGAATTTAATCGTTTTTATTTTGTGTGGTTTGCGGATCTTGAACTTTTTGTACTCGTACCCGTACATAACCAAATTTTAATTCCTGCATTACACACAAAAAATATACATTCTCTTCTGAATAGCGTTTTTTTAGAATTCAAATTTTTTTATTCTCAAAGTTTGTCATACTAATGATCGCTTTTTGAAGTAATTAGTTTTTTTTAATACAATTCGCCTACGGTGAAATGATCAATTGTTTTAAATTACAGATAATTTTATATATTGAGATAATAATACAATTTATATTTAATTGTATGACGAGTTATTTCAGAGCATTTGTCTGCTGAGAGTTCCTGTTGTTTTTTAATAAATATAATCAAATAAATTATGAAACAAAAAAATTATATTTTTGCATATTTTATATTTAAAAAATCGTACAATAGAATAAAAGAAAGAAATTGGCTTTAATGGAAGTTGCGGTGGGGATTTTAATATTATAATTACCTGATTTTAGGTAACACTCTCTATTATACAAAATGTTCGTATTCTGAAATTTGTCAACATGCATTATTCTTATTTAAAATTCCTTTGAGATCTGAGTGTAAAAAACTTTGAAATTAATCGTACTTCTTCTACTGGGTAACCAGTGTTGGAAAAACTTTTCTAAATGCTACTTACACACAAATATCATTACTAGAAGTTACAATTAAAAAAACGTGAAAACCTGAAAATTAATAAAATTAATCAGAGTATATCAGAGTATTAATCAGACTACATTTTTAGTATTTGCAATCTGTATAAATACCATTTTATTGCCCTTGATGTACTCTTCTTCCGCCATTATACAGTCATATCAACATTTTCCCTAATCATGGAAGGATCTGTTAAATCGACTTTCGGAATGCCATTCAAAATGAGCAACTAATCTGAATCATATCAAAACGGTTTTTCTGGATTGATGTCTTGAAAGTAGGGACTAGCCAGAAGCCACACGGTGCTAAATAAGGCGAAAACGATCGTTTTGGAATGATATGCAAATTATATATTCATAATTCAGGGCTGGATTTACCACTAGCTTTATTGAACGTTGGATGATGCTCCTAAAAGATTTTTTATGAATAATTTTGTTTGCTGGAAGAATTTCATTACGCATCACACCATGATAATCGAAGGAAACTGTTAGTGTAAACTTTATTCTACGCGACTTTAAATATATCCTTTCGGGTTTGACTGTTTCCAAGTCATATACATAGATCCGAGTTTCATCTCCAGTTGTCATGCATTTCATATTATTTCAATTTTCAGAAAGCTTTGTTTGAAATCTGTCAAACATGCGATGCAGTTTTTTCAAAAAACTGATTGTTTTTGTGCCAAAAAAGATGTTGTTTTATTTAGTTACAAAACATCTTTTAAAATGGTCTCAACTAAGATGATTTTTGAGTACTAAGTCTTTAATTTGACACTTTCTTTGAATTGCTTTTACTACTTGTAAACATTTTTCTGATAAAATATCGTCGTCGTAGGCCTTCTTAGCTCGAAATTTCTTCGGAGGTGAAAAGCTTATGCTTAGACACTTGTTTCGAACTCGAAATAATGCCTAAAACTCTTTTAACCTTTCTAAAATGTTCTTCTTGCGTTGGTATTTGTGAAAAACACTTAATGTGGCACTTATTGCGCACACCATTTTTGGAAATCCAAAATATGCTACGTACGTAGTATAAGCAAAAGAAAATATTGCAATGCTCACAGTTCTCACTAAGCTTCTCTCTGTCAATTGACTATCTTCTAAAGCCATACTTTGTATTTTTAAAACACATCATCACAATTCCAGTATTGATCCATCACGTTTTGTATGTGGATCAGATTCAGGGATTCTAGACAATTTCAACAAACCAGTTCTTTACTCACTATTGTTTTTAAATTTTAGTTTTTCTTCATCATTTGCTTAATATTACCTTTAAAGCTTGATTTGTAAAGAATTAAATCACCTAGGTAAGGATTTTCAATTTTATCTACTATTAAAAAAATACTCTGACACTTGAATGGCTGGTAGACATAAAGTGAGCTGATAGATCGAAATAAAATTCTGGATATGGATCTATGAAGCATAAAACATTAAAATGGCATTAAAGTTTAAATTATATTGTTGAAAAATAGATGGCACTCGACACACTTATTGAATAACAGTATATTTAAATCTTTTGTAAAAAAAACCTATTTTTTTGCGACTGTTGGTATCGTTAATTTATTTTGGTCTAAACTGAGAAATTACTATAACTAATAGATACTTGAAGTTGAACTCGAAAGGGTTATTGGTAAAATATTTTTAAAACTTGAATACATTATAACAATGCATTTTAGCAAATATTTTTTGATTTGTCTATAATTAAATAATAATTTTTATATTTACTTATATATAAAAACCAATAAATTCAATGATTTCTCTATTAACGTTTTGAGGAGTTTTTCATTATCCGGTTCATCCACATATATTTAAATGCTTTTTCTTCTTCAATGCTTTTTCTTCTTCATTGGATTATAATATATGTAAGGAACACATTTAAGAAAAAATTTCTAAAAAAACTATAAGTTCGGCTATAAGTTCGGAATGTGGTTTCAAGAATTTTAGCAATACCAGGGAAAACAAAGAATGGAATTATTCAAGAACGGTTGTCTTCGATTTCAGAACTAAAATATTTTTTTCATTTAAGTCAAAAGAAACAAGAGAAGAAGAACCATATTTTCTATATAGCTTACTATTTATATGCAATGCTCCATCATTATTTAGCAGACACAATTATGTGTGTGTATTATGGTCAACTATCGGGAAATTTTGAGATCTCAGTTCCACAGTCTTTAACATATTTAATCTTGCATACGGTAAACAAGTAAAACAACGTAAACATTAATAATAATTTAATAAAGTTTTATTAAAACATGTAAACAAGCTGAAATGGGAAAAAAAATTGAGAGAACCTGGTCAAACGCGACTTATTGTTAGCATAAAATTATTTAAACTTCAAAGTTCAATTTCATCAAAATCGTGACTTGTTGTCACGTTTTGGCAGTCAACGGCGGCAAACGACGGCGGCAAACAACAGCGGCAGCAACAGTGCAATATTATTAACAACAGCAAACAGCATTAAAGCCCATGCACAGAAGTGCTTAAAATGCAATTCAATCGAATTTGGATTGAATTCAGAACTTCTAAACAGCGGAAGCCACCGAACGAAATTGATGCACATTTGCGCGATTTCTAACGCCTTTTCATTGATCGATAGTCTCGCATGGCGCAAGAATGTACCCGAATGTATAGCAACCAAAGCAATATTCGATGAATTATGGGTTGCTGCTACCACATAATGTTGCACCGAAATAAGTGCAGCATATGTTAATCGAGCTCGAAACGCAGGCGTATGGATTGTGGTATCCTTGCAATCCATGCAAAATTATGGCCACAATAAAAAATTAATAAAGAATAAAAAAATTGAATTTGTAAAAGTAACCAAAACGCATTCAATATTTCACAGCGCACAATCGTTTCACTTCGGTTGTAGGTGAAGGTGCACAGCACAGAGGGGAGACACGCAGGCAGCGCATAATGCTTAATATGCCGCTTAATAGTTTAAACTTGGAAAAAGAAACGCTACACAACATGTTTCACGCTGCTGAGTGGACAGCAATGACGACGCCTTTTATTGGCTCAGAAAGCAGCGTGTCGGATTAAATGGTTTCCGACCGCTTAACGTTACTTGTATGCGCTATGAGCGCTATTATCTTTGTTGTTTTGTTATGGATGTTCCTGTTGTTACTGTTGTTACTGTTGTTGGTTGCGGTGGTGGCAGCGGTGGTGGTTGCGATGGTGGTTGCGGCAGTTGTGCGATCAACAGCGATCTTCGGGAGATGATTGCATACAAATATTAAGCTTACTACAGATGGTCAATTTTTTTATGGTTCTCTTATATTTACTTCCCCAAAAATGAAAATGTTTTAACCGTAAAAACGTTTTCGAAATATGCAATTAAATTCCTTAAAGGACATTGCTTGCGGTTGTTGGTGATCGACTCAAGATCACTGACATGACAGGCGGACTTGAATTTATGATGTGTGAAGTTGGGCGACGTCGCAGAACACGTCACATCGATTATCGAAATTGCGCGGAAATTGTTGAGTTATTTTATGAGGCACGTTGATTGGTTTTCAGACATGCGGGGCTGTTGTAATGCAATAAGTGCGGTTTCATAAATTGACAGCTTGTTCATCAATATGTCAAAATTCATCAATATGTAATATTGATGAACAACGTGAGCATTACATGTACTGAGGCCCTTCATGCATATTGTTTACAATAAATAAGTACATGTATTAAAAAGTTAAATTAAATTTTAGATATCAAAATAAAAGGTCGTTGATCGCTATTATATTATTTATGCAATTTATTGTGTTTAGAATTACCAAAGTTATTTAAATTTAATAATAATAGCAATAAATACACGCTATTATTATTATTGCATTGCTAAGTTTTTGTTATTATTATTCTATTTTAACATAGTAAAACTAAATTGATTTAAAATTATATTAAAGTAGTCTCTTAATTCACATTAAAAGATACATTTGGTACAATAAACTTAATTTAACTATAGTAACTCAATTCTTATGCTTCAAACTATTATGTCCGAAAGTTCCCCTAGGAACGCAATGGAGTGAGGAAGATGAAGAACTCAATTCTTAAAATATTTTTCTAAAATATTCTAAAATGTTCACTATTCAGAAATTAAACTTCTGTTAATTTTATTTTAAACCTATTTTTGTTGTCAATCCAACATTTACATAAAGGCAAATGTTTGCAGTAGAAGGGCACAAAGGTACCTGAAACTATTTTAAATGATTCCTTATGAACTAGTTATGTTACAAACTTCAACATAACATAACTAACATAAAACTTATCCGATTTAGTTTGGTTTTATGAAATATATTACAATACTAAAGAACCACTAACAAATGCATTATTGTTGGACTGTTTCCGACATCAGATGTTCTGTATTGCAGTAATACTTAAACTGATGGTTTTTGTTTGGTAACAAAATTTGGGTTGTGTGCATCCTTCATACCGTTATCTTCTAATTTTTAAAATCTGAACAATTCCAATTTAAGTAAAATACTACTATAGCTATACAGGAGTTGTAATCATTGTCTATATTGTGGATACATTTACGGAGCTAACTATGGCGTTGAGCACAAATAATTTTTATCAGTAGAACTATGAAATCTAATTATTAGAAAAATAATTATAGCATCATTATCTGAATTAAAGAATTCTTGTTAAAGTAGATAATGACTTCTTATTCTTTTATTTCTCGATCCAGCAATAGCCATAACGACACAAATTCAGCAACAAGTAGCTCTAAATATTTGGTGATTAAAAGTTTATATGTTGAAAGGCTATGAGATAGTCTTTTACCTTAAAGTATTGCATTAAGAGATTTTAGTTCATAGTCTTCACTATTATGTTAGTTTAAGTCTACAAAATACTGTTCTAATTATATTATAATTAAACAAATAGCACTTTATTAAAGACTTCTAGCTATCATATATTCGCTTTAATTCTAAATCACATGCTTCAGATTGGAAGCTAGTAAAATGGAATGGATTCAAACCTAGACATATTAGTGAAATTTGTTACTTTGGAGAATTTTATGTATCTTTATGAAAAATGCAATATTATGTGATCTATTAGTAAAGATCGATGAACATAATATATAATATTTTAACTTCGTAATGATGTTGTCGATGCTCAATTACTTATATAATGCTAAGTTAAATTTGTGTTTTTACCAATTAACTGTCAGTGTGATGTACCACCATGAAGGCATTACCCATTTGCCCTATTTTTTCTTCAAATTTCTTGACACTAATGTACACACACAACTGAAATGTCAACGCGGATGTCAGTGTATGGAGAACCTTGCCCGCATTGAGCTGTCAATTTGCGTGTAATTACGTGACTGCATAGTTGGCTGCGCCTATTGTAGGGGGAAGTTATGAGTTATTTTTGACAGCTTGTTTATTTTATTTTGTCGCATTTCTGTGATGATTTGTGGGCGGTCTGTATGCGAGTCAGCGTTGCTGAAGCCGCAATCTCCACATTGCTTTCGAAATTAACAGCAGCAAAATTTGATAGACGCAAGAACATTTGTGGCGCGGCGTGCAACGGCGTCGTTGTTAGTCAAAATTGTCTAGGCGCAATTTCAATGAGCGTTTAGACGCCAATTTGTGGCATCTGCAACTAATCCGTTAGGCAGCTTACTTATTGTAAATATTTAGAACTTCCAAAAGGAGTATGAGTATTTTTCATTTTCACATTTTTAGTACTTTTTCTTCGCCACAAAAGACAAATTTATTTGGCTGTTTTGGAAAAAAACAATATTGGAAACCAATTTAGTTCTGTTCTTAAAAAACAGTTTTTTATTTCAATGTTGAAAACCATGCAAAATTGTTTAGTTTCCAAATCCAAAAAATTGTTTAACAAATTTCGTACAAATTTTTATTTGTTTTTTTTTCTCGAAGATAGTGACCAGGAAATGTTGTTGACATGTTGACCAAAACAATGAAGCCACCCACGGTGACTTTAATTTCTTAAAATTTGTTTGATTGCTTGATTGAATATGAGATATAAATGTTTATAAATGTGGAAGCATTAAATAGTTCATTATATTTAACAGAGAATGCTTGGACATATTTTGCTCTCTACAGTGAGCATCACAGCACTTACATTTACTCCTTGGTTTTTGTGGTATTAATTAAAGACTTGTAGTACATACCCTGTTCTGTATTTTGTATGTGTTTTTATAAGTTTTTTTTATTGAATCTCTTCACATTTTACTTTGGAACAAATGACCTAAATTTATATAGCTGTTTGAGTAATTTATACTAGTAAACGAGTTATATTCTCAAATTTCCTATTGAACCCAAAACGACATTAATATGCCAATAATATGTTGCGTACGTTCACACGTTGACGTAGTCGTTTGCGTTCGCTGGATCCCAATAAGTAGTTAAATACTCAAGTCAACTCAAGTTTTATAAAACCGTTTTTTTGCTCTGAATTTTATAAAACACACAATTTTCTCTTATAATAAATATATATTAAAACTTATTTCCAAACTAACTGACATTCTTAGAAACTCTTTCAAGATTACTTAAATTCAATATTCACAACAATATTAGCACGATTACTCTTCATTACTCCTCTTGTACTATACACAAAATGTAGAAGTATGTAATTCAGTCAACTAATATTTCTGGAGCGAAAATATTGGTGTTTGGGTTCAATAGAAACTTAAAATAATCAATTAAATCATGGAAAAATTAACTTTAGAGATGAGGTTCATATCTAGTTACAGTTACCGTCAATGTATAACAGGATTTAGATAATACTGTTTTGGACGATACGTGATTTCAACATTTACATGTTGGCATGTTGGGTCCTCTAAAATGCCATACATATCGTAATATCAAAATTATTTGCATAGAAGTGTAATAAGTTCGAAAGACCAGGTTTAGGTTTTCGCCATTGTTTTATTTATAATTATTAATTTTTTGTTGGCTATTCACAGATTTGTTGCTTTGACATTTCAATAGAAGATATCAAAAACGCCTTCGGCAAAGTCGCAGTGGAATTTGTATAACATTTGTTTTTTTTGTTATTGTGTACTCATACATGTTGCGTTCGACATGACTTTGATGTTGTTGTTGGCCGCGAACAAAGTTGTAGCAACAAATTTGTTGCAATTGTTGACATTCATTCTGTTTAATTTTTTCAAGCATTTTTAATCGTTCATCGTGTGTTGTTAAAAGTAAAAATCTTTAAACTTGTCATTCCGTTTAATCCGCTAAAGTATTCAGATGCCTGCTTAAGTATCTTTTTAATAGAAATAGCTGAAACACACTCACATGGTGTGTTTACTGGTATAGTATGCTTTGATATAATGTTGAACAAATTTAAGTTGTACGAATGTCACACTTTATTATGTCACTTCAGTTGTCAAGTTTGAAATTTGTGGAGTTGCTTACGTTTTGTGACAGTTCCGCCGATTAGCGCTGAATGATCTCAAGGTTATAGTTGTTACCTGTCAGCGATGTCAAAATTCCATAATCGAGTTAAATATATTCATTTGATATACAGTGGGGTGTCTCGAAACGTTTCCAGTACTTTGTCGTATATTAACCTCGATTTGTAGTTTGCTGCGTTGGCCACTTAAAATGTCACATTTTAAAGAGTAAAATCGAGCATGAATTTGTTCACATTGTTGCCTTGTTGGAAACTGAAAAGCAGTACTAATCTTTTTGTTCTTTGACCGAAAGTAGTTTGTGGCTACAATTTGGTTTCTTATTTTGCAAACCAATTTTCAATTTAAATGTCAAATAACCAAAAATAAAATTATTACAAAGACTAACGAAAATATGTTCTACAATATATTCACAGCACTACGAAACTATTTATACGAGCACAATGGGGAAAAATATCAAAATATTTCAGTAAATAATGTACTATACCCACATTCAAGCTTAAAGTAGATCATAATTAAGAAATATAGCTTAAAATGGTACATATATACAAATGCGTTATATACAAAAGTTATTTAAATAAATTAACAACACAGCTGCCGATCTGAAAAATAACACATAGATTTTGTGACAAGGGGTCTGCAACAAAAAAGTGGACTGCTAACTTATATGGAAATACTTCTCTAAGATATGTTTTACGAAATCATCGATCTGAAAGATAATACATTTGGTGACTGAGGGAATAAAACTTAAAAAACGTTATGCTCATGCATTTTCTTAAATTAAGAATCTCAAATATGCTAATTAATATAAAAAATTATTCCTTCAAATAGGTTTTACTTAAAATTTTTTTAATTTTGTGACCACAATACGCGCTTCAATCATTATTGAGTAGTTACAAAGCCTTATCTTTATCGGTAGAAAACTAAAAATCTTTACTCTAAATTCTTCATACTTTACTTCTTCATATCTAAACGCATATATAATAGAAATAATGTACTTTGAAACTACAATGAATTTAATTTTATTTATAATTTTGAGAGGAATCTAATGAATACTGCGTGTTTATTAGGCTACAGAGAATTTAATTAAAATTGTTTAAAGATATACAATTTTTTCTGATGTATAATAATTTTTAAACTATGCTTCTTTATGTTCCACAGTGCAAGGTTGCCGTAAGTTATGAGCTGTCCACCTTCCAATTTCTTAGCAGTAGCAAAAAACCGAAATTTCTTATGCGGCAAGCCAACCGTCAGGGAAGACTGACCATCGCAGTAAATTTGTAAAATGTCTTTGGCAAACTGTGGTCACTGAAACAAGGAAATGAAAAGCATGAAATACCAAAAACAGCTACAAAGCTTTGAAGAAGCTTGGAAAATGAGTTTGCAGCAATGACTTACACTATAGCACCCTTGGGAGCGGTAACCAATCATACCAACCACATAAATGCTCCAAAAACGATATTTTCAAATGACCACTTTTACACAATTTCCATGCATTGAGAAGGTTACGGTAACGCTAAGCAAAGAATCAGGGTTAATTCTGGAGTGATATGCAAAGGGATTATGCATGATTTGATGCTGGAATCCATGTAGTAGCACTTTTTTATCGCTTTCAAACAATTTTGGGTGGAAACAGTTTTCCGTGTGTGCTTGTGTATATGAAAAATTGAAACCACAAGTGCCGTAAAAATAAATGTTAATATGCTTCCACCGCTGAATCACAAACAAAAATTCCTTTTCATTGAAATATTTTCTTAAGTAGAATAATCTTGTGAATAATCTATGAAGTGGTTTTGTAGCATTTGATATGATTTTCAAGTGAAACATACAAAATATTTTATAAGGACATTTGGGCAGTTATATATATGTATGGTATATCTCGACTGGAAGATAGTTTATTTTTTCGTGCTTAATTAGGCAAAATGCATCCCGAAGCATGTAAATTTAATGTAAAAAAAAAATAAAACAATCTGTAGTCTTTCAATGCTAAAGATTAATCAATTAAATTTTCATAATAAACTTTTGTGTTCGTATGAAATTATGTGTAATTTAATTGCTGCAAATATGTGTTTTGAATAGCCCCCGGTCCATCATGTACCACAATGAAATGAATGACATTTGTTGCTGTCAAACTACGTTACCATCATCAAAGTCACGTAAAGCAATGCCAACAACAGATCCTTCCCAGCGGCGAAGCACTCAGTATAAACTGAGCGGTGAATGACAGTTAACATGTTCGCTTGAATGTCGAATAATATTTTTACTTGTCATTAAACTTGTTATTGAAACACTTTTATTCTCGGCCAGAACAACTGATGTCACTTCCAAGGCACCAAAACAAAAAATTAAGAAATAACACATGGAGTATGCAAGCACATGTACCAAAGTCTTACGTGTTTGTCATCATTCTTGAGGTCCTGTTGGAAGTGAATTATTCCTTCTGCTTGTTTGTATTTATTTACGTCTCTCAAGTGACGCTTTTCTGGTGAATTCTCAGACAACTTAAACTGGTCCGCCGGCCAGGACATTAATGTCCACACAATCAAACGAAAGTTATAAACACGCGCATGAATTGTGCTAATTTGTGGCATGATTTCAGGACATTTGAGAAAATTTGTTTTGCACATCTGTGGTTTTATATTGGATTGATGATGAGTACTAAAGACTCTTGATTTGTGGTTCATTTCATTATTGCAGTTGTTGTTGATTGAACATGTACTTCACAAATATTTTATCAAGTCATTCATGTTTTTTGAAACTTTTAGGTCCGAGCACGTAATTGAATTTGTCTTCGCTTTGTTTGGAAAAATAAAACATCTACAAATTCAAGTGGACACTACATCTTTTCCTTAAGGACATTTTATGCAATAAATTCTTGTATTAATATTAAAGTAGTAATTCGATAAATACTCCTTACCATATTCCATCACTCTGATGACAAAGTCGAGTGAACATGTTTTCGTGAAATTAACAAATCAAAATAGACTTTGGTTTCACCTTATGTTAATCACAGTTAATTGCATAATAACAAGACTATAATTAGTGATGCTTTTTTATTTAAAAAAAAACAAAATCGAATATATAAGGCAATATGCGGTCCCATACCCCACTAGAGAAAACCGACACTAAGAAGAAGAATATTGGTGGTGACTCCCGATATAATTTAGTGAGTATTTATGAAATTCAAATTATTTGTTTTTGAGTTAAGACGGGTTTTCTGTGTACATAAGTTTGTTTAGATAGAGATTCTCTTGAAATGGTCATTTACGGTTAATATAGATGATTTCTTAATTTAATTTCGTAAGTCTAGCAATCATTTTCTTAAGTTAAAGCACCTCAATATGGCATACATTATATACTGTATGTCCTTACGCACAAAACAGTGCTGAGTAATGGTATAATTTGTAAAAGTTTCATTATATTCTACAACTCTTCTCAGACCTAATAATGCATATAAGATTCAATGCTAATAAAATAATAACAAATAATTGTTTTATTTAATTACATCTACTGTTTGAGACTGTAGAATCCAAATATAGAATCCAATTTATAGATAGCCTCCTATATTTAATTAGTTGATTGCTTTAATTCAATTCCTACAATAATCGAATACAAATAAAATTTATTTAATAAAATAAAATAAATAAAATAAAATAATAAAATAAATATTATTTACAAAATTATTTATTATATATTATTTCATTATTTATTTTATCTTTTATATCTGTAGCTATGGATCTCATTTTGTTAAAACTAAAAGAATTATCCAGATATCACAATCTTCTGCATTTGGTTGTACTTTTGATTAATGTAATGTTTAGTAATTTTAATTCTAGATGTAAAATTATTCTTAAAATATTCTTAAAAAGCAAATTCAAATTAAATTAAATAAATAAATGCAACAAACATAAACTCTGTGCGGGTTTCTTAGTTGTACTTTAGTGCATTCTTACGACTGTCGGTAGTAACCTATGTGTTACATATATTTTCTTTCTGCAAAACTATTGTCACACTCAGTGCCATCTAAAAATGGGACAACTACCTAAGAAATATCGCAAATCTACAATTTCTCCTGCATTTTCGTAACAAACATGCCTGTGTGATGTTGATCATAAGTTACATTTTAAACTCATTAAACTCATGGTTTATATATACTTGATTAATATATACAATAATATAATATAAATATATGTGGAATATGTTCTTCCACATAATGCTGTGTGCCTTTCAAATCAAAAATAGTTTTTGGTCTACAAGCAAATGGTCAGACCAGAATTTATTTTGAACTGCAAACTTACCTGTTGATACCTGTTGCCAGTTACTGTAAGAACTTGCCGCAAAATCTATGATAGAACTTCAAAATCTATAGTTTTGCAAATGAAAGTAAACTTCCCATCACCATAAACATTAACAACTCTATTTGCAAAACACAAACTATAGTATTATCAAATAAAATCTGTTATTAATCATCAAATCTGACTAAAAAGCTATAATACCAAATGGTTCAGTAAGTCGATTACAATTATATGCTTTTAGTTTTCCCTTTAATATTAAGAGAAACTTTAATTCATTGCTGTCTAATTTTTTGTTTCAAGATTTAAAATTGTATGCGTATATATGTTTTTATATATTTGTGTGTATATATCCCAATGTACGAAACCATGATACAGAACTACGTGCATTGCTTGATTATAGATACGCACTCAGAACAAGAATAGAGCAATCATCTATCGAGAGTATTTGCGAAATTTCTTATCACTCTTGACCAATATTGAATGACACAGTTTTCATCACAGATTACACAACAAAAATCGAAGCTATACATATCTATGATTAATGTCATCACAGCTGTCAACTGTGCAGATTAATTGGAGCATAAATATTTAAAACAAGCCGTTCCGAGCAGAATGAGATAAGGGACGTGTTTGTGGGGCACAATGTGACAACTGATGGAAAAAGCATTTTGCAAATGACAAATGGTTGACAGACTCCGAGGAGTGAATGCGCACATTTCTAAGATAACACAACGACTTTCGCAAAGCAATTTAAGAAAAATTAAGAAAAATTTAAAATTTGATTTTTTCCTTTGGTTATTTGAGCGACGAAAGACTCAACTTCACTCCGACGATTTGACGCTGTTCTCGATACTTTCGCGCAAACAAAGAGAACATTTATATGAAAAATATTCGTAGGAAAAAATTAATGTCACGAAATTAACATTGGAAAGAATTACAAGCTAAGATGCGCCTTGATAACCACATCGCTTCTTAGTTTCTACAATTACTTGACGATGTTGTCGCGCAATTGTCTGTGACGTGTACTTGCAACTGCAACTGCAAGCGCAAGGCTGCTCCGCAGCTAAGCAGCGCATTGTGTCGCAGATAATCTATCTTTTTTTCGTTTTGTGTCGCAATTTGAACGTTAAATGCAGGCCATTCTCCCTCTGGTCATGCCCATCATTCACATCAGGCTTATTACAAATTATACTGCGTCTTACAAACTTTTAACAGATTTTAAATCCAAAAAAATGCATTTCTTCGACGTTGCAGTTCAACAAATTGCCGCTGCTCTTAGCCCACATCTGCAACGGCTACTTGAACTGATGCTGCAAATTAAATTTGGCGCTTCATTACAATTGCATTAAATTCGCTTTCTGAGGCGGCCTCAAATGACGAAAGACAATTTTAAATTGCTTTCTTGTTATTGTTGCAAGTTTCACAAAGCACGACATTTGTAAATGCAGAACTGGACGCCATTGTCTGTGCCAATGTCGTTGTTCCCGTCATCTTAATCTAAAAATCACTGGAGTAGTTAAAAGGATTTCATTGTAGTCGCATTGAGTTACAGTTGCATTTCTGCTCGGTTTTCATTTTTGTTATTTTTTGAATAATTTTACGAGTTTTTCAGTGCCTGTTTTGATCGTGGCCGCCACGGTAGCTACTTCCAAAAAAGCGTTGAAACAAATTACCACTGATATAATCTTTCAGTTTAGTGCTGAGTTGATTTTTCTACCGCCGGAGCTGCTGGTGGTCCTTATTAACATTTTCATGTCCCTGCTTGTAATTGTGGGTTTGTGCTTATTTTATGAGTATTGCATTTTGAGTTGCAGTTGTAGTTGCATTTGCTGTTGGCGTTGGCGTTGACGTTGACGTTGTCGTTAACGTTGGCGGTGCATTCGTGTTGTGTAATTTGAAACCAAATCTGTGGTAGACTCGCTGCAGGTATTTTCTGTATGAATCCGATGCTAATGCGAGTGCGTTATACGTTGTGATAACCTTTTGTCCGTGCCATGTTTTATGGCATTTTAAAATTATTTCAAAAAATGTGTTATTTTTAACACACCTAAATGAGTATTTTTAGTAATACTTATTTGTAAAACAGAAATCACGAAAATTTGATTATAAATATTGGGTATACGATCAACTGTTGTCATTTCGGGTTCTAAAATACTACAATTTTGAGGGTTAACTATGTTATATTGGATTTTTACAAATAAAATTTGCACTGGGAAGAAATGTATTTATTTATATTATTAATAAGGCTATTTTATGAATTTGGTTCTTCTTAATCATACATTTCTTCTTTGTATTTGTCTCTAAAAAGTTTAAATAAACTTGAAAGATTATGGTTCACTTGCAATACCATCTAAAAATTCAAAATCTATCAACTGAGAGAGGATACATAACCTGACCAGATCGAGTGCATATAGTTCACCAACACAATAAAGAGAATGCGGAATATAGTATTTGTAGAATTTAACTTAATTTTCCCAGTCAACTCACAATTGCGACATATAGAGGGTATTTCTTAACGCTTGAGATTATAAAATATACAAAGTGTCTTTCTGTCAAAAGTCTTTCTTGTACCGAGAGAAAAGTGTTTAGGGTCTTCTAAACATTTCTTATTCTGATCGGATACAATTCCCTTTAGTTTCGAAAAGGTGATGAATGCCCCTTTAATGCTAAATTGTTCAGTTTTATTGATCTTCTATCAGAGTGTGTGGTACAAAGCGCTTATATCCCTTCCTTTGTCAAAACTCGATAGGCTGTGTTTTGTGGTATCCCAATTACAATCGACACTGTGTGTCGTTTGGAATAATTTTTTTGATCTTTTTGATTGTTTTTTTGATACAAGTGGTGGTGATTCGTGCTCGGCTTCAGGGTCCAACAAAGGCTGCGAAATCACCCAAAATAACGGGGAATCTATGAGTGGGATATTGATTCAATTTCATACACGTTCTCTTGTCGTTTCGTATGTTTCTGCACTGCACTTATCAAAATTAAAACAAAATTTAGTATTCGCTTCTTGTCTGCTGATATACAGAAAGTAATACTATAGAACAGGACTGTCTACGGCCAGTAACACTTGACATGTTTTTAATCTACTACAATTTCGGGAATTTTCTTTTGGTATACTGGTAAAATCACAATATTTCATTTTTATGGTATATTAAGTAAATGAATTTAAATTGATAAATTAACAAAACTAAATTTAATATTATAATCGTGTTTTTATTTTTGACGAAAACAACTTTGAACGTATGTATTTGTTATTGGAGCTCTCCAATCTGTATAGTGGTTGGTATTGGCCTGCGACATTTCGGTGTCAAGAACAATTCCAATGTAAATAGGAGTCACATTTGTAAAAAACCCTAATTATCCAAAGCCTATGGAACGCAAAACGTTATGAAGTTTCTTCTTAAAAATCATTTTGTTCCTCGAGGTCTTTAGTTTAATGATTAAGTAAACAACAATGTGTTCCTGCCGTTCACCTAAAGGAACTAAATATTAAATTTGGTCAGCACTTTATTTACACAGATGAGAACGTTTAGTAAATTTCTAGATATTAATTAAGATTAGCGCAAAGACTACAGAATTGACTGTACTATTTCGCAAAACAAATATTCGTCGATTTCAGATGAGTTATTTTTCCAAATACTAAAAGCTTAAAAAACATTTGATCTATTGTCTTATAAAAGTTATATTTGTATTAATGCATTTATTTTTGCAACATCTCAATTATAACAATCAATTATTATAAAATTTATTTTTAAGTTAGTACCCGATGTCGCCCTGAAAACTGTTAATGTACATGTTAAAGAGAACCATTTCATAATATATCCTTTATTAAGAAGTTAAAATTAATTACCTAAAAATAAACAAAAACAATTCAAACAAAAAAGTGCTTTTAAAATTCAATAAAACATGAATCTTCCCTCTCCCTCCTTGTTATCTATATCTTCGTTTTATTTTCCGCAATGGAAAACGTATTTTTCGAGCAACAGCAGAAAGTAATTGTTGTGACAAGTCACAATTAATGATGTGCTATCAAACACCATCTGACATATATTTACTGTCCTAACAAGTATCTGACATTATCAAAGAATCTAATAAACATTGTTTGGTAACGTTTACTTGTAATTTTTGTTGCTCAACATTTTTATTGCATGTAATTTGCATGTTAAGGAAAATCATAAAAAATATTTGAAAATCCCGAGAACATCAGGATTGAAACACCCACAAGAACATACAGAGATGACGATAAAAACAATTGACGCACGCAATATGTTGGTATAAGGACGACAAAAAGGACGCACCCGAACGCGCTTTTCCAGTCCCATGTGGGCAGTGAAGTTTTTTAATCAAGCGCCTGTCAAGTGTTTGCAAACAAATGCCGTTAAGATCCATCCATCAATCAGCACACGCATTGCATGACAGGCTGCTAGGCAAATTAAAAGAAAAACAACAACGACAAAATAAAACGTCATCCACCTATTAAATTCCAAATAAATTTACATACTCGCAAACGCAGGCAGCACTTTTTACAAAATACCAGTAGAGCGCCAGTAATAGTTCATGGACGCAAGGATAATTGATGTCGCAGTGAGTGGTATTAACACCGCCACCGATGACTGTCAACAAACGCTTAAGCTTTTGTTTCCAAATTGACTTCTTAATGCCTCACTTGACAATGTTCCTTAATAGTTCAGTACTTACACTTTAGAGTAGAGAAAGATATGTTATGTTGACTTTTACTGATACCCTACTTGTGAAATGTCTTCAGACCAGTATATGCGAATATTTACGAGACGATGAGATAAGGAATATGTAAATTCAAATTACGATTTTATATTTTAGGTTTATTTAGATGAAACAGTCATCTTCAGTTCTTCCTTAAATAAGTTTCACAGAAATATACTCATATAATTATTGTCTTTCGAATGTTCTGATTCCTTAAGTTTTTATATATTCATTTAAAAGTATAGTTGCATTGAATCGGGCATTATTTTTTCGATTTCATGAACATTCTGTTGAATCCAAATTACCATAATATTCTATATTAATGTATTTTATAATTTACAGCAAAAGTAAGTATTGTTCAAAGATGTTTTTAAAATCCTAGAAAGATTTCTATTTTTTCATTTAACATTTTATAAAGAGGTTTTTCGAGAAGTAGTGAACTGCAACTAGAAAAATGTTTTTTATATTATTTTAATTAATTGAATTTTTGGCTCACCATACAGCCATTTCGAGTTGCTAAATACATCATCAGTGATCTTAAAAATAATTTTTGTGTTTAATTATTCGTAAATAATTTTTTGAGACTGCTAGTACCAGGAATCAAATTCGTTCCCTGCCAAATTTGAAGCTCAAAGTCGGCGTTCATTAACCAACAGATCCAAAGCCGTACCTGACTTTCTATGTTCGCACATTTTTTTTGGAGTTTTGTTAATTTGGTGTGAAAATTTTTATTGACAAATCCTGCAATTCCTGCAACCAAATTCTAAGTGGTTTTCATTTAAAAAGATTTTAGAGAATCCGTCACTAGTACATACACTACTTTAAATAAACAATAATTAACTATCTGTATAGAATAATAAAAAAATGACCTTCATAGTATAATTTAAGGAATATCTGTTTTTATATTTAGACCTAAAATGTTTTGTTATTACAAGAATATATATTTTAATATCTACTAGTACATACAATTTTATTCCTTTATCATGGATTAAAAGTTTTATTTTTGCCTAAAGAAATCAAAATATTTTTATAATACTAAACTGCGGACTATTTCTAGTATTTATTAAGTAGTCATGCCATATACGTATGTATCTTACATGACCAAATTGAACCTCAAATTACCGATTTCAAATGTAGCGCATGATTTCAAAATTGCTTTCTAATTTTTGAAGGGTGTGAAAATTATTTTCTCTTACTTTTTGCGCACTACAGGGGTATAGGCAATACTTAATCTATGTACTCATGTAATGAAGTTTTTGATGTGACATTAGAGTAAAGGGAGAAAAGTGTTGAACACGCCACTTTGCCAATATGACTTCGAAGACTGAATATGCTCTGCTGTTAGATGGTTACGTTAAAATGTGACGTCTGTCATACATCTTTGTCAACTATAGTCTGCATTTTAATATTTTCCATATTCTCACTTAAAAACTTTGTGAAGTATATATCACAAATCACTCAACATTGACTAAATTGCTAATAAATTTGAAAGGGTGAAAATAGTTCTCGTTTTCCAAGATTAGAAAGGAAAGTGCAGAGTACAAGAAACACCAAATTCTATGGAAATTGGTTTTGTTGACAACTCATTTAGAAACTAATTTCTAAAGATTTGGATTGATAATTCAATTTTTGAATGTATGACACGTTTTATAAGAATGATTTAACGCCTTCGAAATTAAAATGCACCTAAAGTGTTTTAAAGTCAAAATATATAATCATTTTGCAATATAATATTAGCTGCATTTCACTTTTCACAACTGTATTGTGTACAGAAGGTTCTCATGTATATATAAATATATATGTATAAATATATACATAAATTCTACCTGAGTTTCTTTTAGAAAACAATAATTACACACCACACTATTTAACAACAATAATAATTGATATATAAATAATTTATAGTCGCCTTGACGGATTTATCTATTTTACGTATTGAGAGGGATTTATAGTAAATAAATCTTGTTCTCAATCAAGTTAAGTTTTGGACCAGCAATACAGTTTTTTTTAAATATTCCCAAATATATTCCATGACACTGACGATAAACTTTTGGTAATATTCCAAACAGCAGTATAATCAGCTCATGAATTCATATAGTTAAAAAAATGTTCTATTTTTAAAATATCTTTAAAATATTAATTCGTATATTGAAAATCCAATTCTGTAACACTTTCTTCAGCCAGCAACAACGTAACTTCAATACTTTTCAATTAGATTAAATCCCGGTGTTTTAAATGTCATTGTGTATGATAATCAGGATAAGAAAATTCTGTGTTGATACCTATACGTCTAGGTTTATGTAATGCCTGAGATAAATTTTTTTGTACGATCTGCACTGGAATACTGGTAAATTACGAATGTGAAAATTTTGTAAATATATTCAAAGCATAATGTCCGCTATTGATTGCTTTAAGTCGCTATCACAGTTATTAGAAAATACAAGATATCTCCACAATTTAATATATGTCCATTATTAGTTTTAACCTTCCCATTGAGTGTGGTGTAATTCCATTGTAGTGGGTGTGTAGTATAAGTGGAATTAAAAACAGAACTATATAAATTTAAATATTTTAATAACCAACAAACTGATTTCTTTGTGACTCCACGCCTAACAACTACAAGAATTGTTACATTTACCTAACATACTTCGCAGCGATCTCTCCATATATATTAGAGATATATTATAAACAGCAAAAGCTTCCATTATTTGTAATAGGAATAGACGCAAAAACAATTAAAAACAAAAAAGTTGTTCTTAAGCTTATTTATATGTTCCTGAATCGACGGTTTATATGTAAGCTATGTCTCAATACAAACCGACCAACCACTTTTATTACATGGATTAAACTCTATTAATTTTGCTTAATTTCCAAATCTGACGGTCCATTCCCTAAATATATGTATGCAAAGTTAAATACAAAACTAAAAGGCTTGTTTGAATTAAAACAGACAGACCGATAGGACTAAATCAACTAAACTTGTTGAGTTCATCAAGAATATTTATACTTAATTAGATCCACGTTATTTCCTTCGATGTCTTTGTGTTCACATTATCAAACTAATACAAATTGACTGCCTACACCATTCGTTCACCATTTTTTTGCAATTTGTCATAAAGCAACACTTCTTTTTTCTACACTCCAGATTAAGGAATATCACAATTTGAAGATATATATTAAATTTATTGAATGAAAAATAATTGTGTTTTCTGTAAACAACAAAGCTAGACTTTTATCAAAATCGAATGCTATAATTGGTTAATTGCTGTGACTTATGCGATAGATCTGACTAGCACAGCAAGTGCAATAAAATTCTAAATTTAAATAACCCAAATTAAGTATACTTGGGTTTTGTATGTTAAACGCAGATCAATGGTTCCCATTTGTAAAAGTTCAATTTCTGGCATTTGTAGTGTAAAAACGAAAAATTATGTACGAACAATTAAATCAATAAATATTTCTGAAGACCGAAGATGATAATTATTTGATGATATACAAAACTGTATGATCAGACAAAGATTCAGATTCACTTAATTAAAATTAAAAAAATTCAATTTGAGAATTTTCTCACTATTATACTCGTTTAAATTTATTTATAACAGTGAAGGAGGAGTAAATAAAGTTTCCTTTATTAAGTTTAGTAAATAATCCTTCCTCATTTTAGTGATATAATCAGCTTCCCCGAACACGCTAACATCAATAAATCAAAAAATACTAATTTTGACTTTGAGAGAAAATAAATGAAGATTGTCCCACGATCATTTTTCCTCATTTGGATATGTCCTCAAAAATCTCAACTTGATAATGGTAGGAATAAGAACTAAAAAAAGCGCATATTTCATTAGAAACAATTAATTAGAAATAAGGAAATTAATTTAATTTTGACAAAAAATACCCAATACTCTTTGGAGTAAGCACTATTTGCATTAGTAACTATAATCGAAATGAGTAAAGGAGTAATTTGTGAAACTAATTGCTTAATTTACAATAAATCAAAATGTTCCGCAATTACTTTCAGTTTACTTCTCGTAAAAGTTCATTATCCGTGGATTTGAATGTAATTATCCAGCAAGACACACCCAGAGGATTGCAAAACACTTATTATCATGACTAATTACATATAAATTCGTTAGCTGCATCCATGTATGAACATCGCAGCACTAACATCAAAGCGAACTTGCAGCGAATTCCTTTATTTGTTTTGCATAATTGCGAAATTTTTTCTAAAAAATGATTTATAATTTGTGTTTTAATTGATCTTTAACATTATTGCAGCAGTGCCATGTATATACCTGCCAATCCAAGTGATTTAGAGTAACCACACTTAACAACCAATGCGTTTCTTCGCTGGGTTCAAAAGGATTTTTGTTATAGAAACCACTAAACCCCCCGTGAAAAGATGGAGAATGTATATAAAAAATTCTTTATATTAGCTGTGGGTAATTATTATGTTAAGAATTTAATTTGAGCAGGTGATTTAATAAAGTGGAGAATAAAATTATCTTCATTGTTTTAATGGTTGCCGCTTTACTGTTCTTTTGCTCAAGTATTCACAAGTAGCTCAAAGATCAAAGCTTCGGCTTCAGAAGCATCTAAAGAATTGCATTATTAAGATTTTATTATACAAGAATTATATATGCTTTACAATTTTCCAAATAAAATATCAGTAATAAATCATAAACAAACGCAAACGTGTAGCATTTGATTAAGTGATTGTTTACATCTAAATACTTAATTTATAATTTAATTTTCGTTAAATAATCATTATCTGTTCAATGAATTATAACTAATATTTTATAAGAACATTTTTTTAATCAATTGGTGTAAAAAAGTAAGTTTATTCTTTTCAAAATTATATCTCAGTCATTGTTTGTTGTATTATTAGAGTTAATGTAATTGGTATTGTAAAATTGTTTTGAAAATAAGAGTTTTGAGTAAGATTTTCAGATCAACTAAACTGTCAATTGCTCCATTCTTAATCTATCAAATCCTACTTTGAATTACATTTACTACGTCTCTCCCTTTTACAATTCCGACAGGAAATGCAAGGTGGAGTTTCCACCTACAGATATATGGCTGACGAGAAGTCCCTCTGTAGTGAAGGGTGTAACTATTTTTACCGACGGCACTTAAACAAGTACTGATGTAGGCAGTGGAAGAATAATTTTGTCGGAACTGAACTGAATAAATCTATTTACTGAACACTTCTTGGACATTGCAATGTTTTTCAGGTGGAGGTGATCACTATATTATGCACCTCTAAACAAGATAACAACGAAGTTTAACATTTCTCTAATCTGGGTTCCCGGTCATAGAGATATTTTCTGCAATTGCAAAGCAGACGAGCTAGCCAGACGGAATGCTTCAGGAAACTCCTTGGAACACTTAAAACTTCTGCGCATATCGTTGTTATCATCCAAATTGTTATTTTTTTTTTTTTTGGTATCGGACCTAGGGGAAAAATCTTCAAAAGATACAAATGGCCCGTACCATTTTCATGCCCAATTCATGCACGACTCAAATTGAGTAATACATGCCTACGGACTAAAAAGTCCCCTCATTCTCAGCTCAAAATCCTGAAAATTCCTGCAGTACGACCAGTTAAGGTATTCCTTCACAGGGCAGGTTAGAAGAGCACTTAGCGTGCTTTCCGGTTGTGTATTAAGTATTTCGTTCGCTCTAACAGTATTTATTGTTCTAGAGATAATGCTCTTGTAAAAGCTCCATTCTTCGATGCTTGCCAACATCTGCATTACCATAGTAGAAGGGCTGGATTCACCAATTAGTGTCTCTAGATTTTGTCTAGTATCTATGAATCTTATACAGTCTCTAATTATGTGGTCAGGACTCTCAATTTTATCTGGACAAAACTAACAGTAGCAAATTGTTATGGAATTCTTTATGTGCTGAATTCTTTTTATAAAAGAAAGCAAGACTTAACGCTATAAAGACATCTGTCTGCAAACTCTGCACATTCTATTAAGAAGAAATCCAATGCTCTCATTGACATGTCTCGTAGAGATATCAGTCTTGTAAACTATGCTGGAAGATCAAATCTCCCTATTAATCATTCTTGTCGCAGTTGATAATACTAACCCCCAACCAAAGAACTGCCTTTTTCCAATCTTATTTTTTCATATATAATACAATATATTGAATTCGCTTCGTCAAATTTAAAGAGCGGCAGATGATTTTTTCTATAAAACATATCATGATTTTCTAAAATGCTTACTAGCACAAATATATCATGTCTGATATTTTTCACGCAAAAGCTTGTTCACATCAGCAACATACATTTACCAAAGAATACCCATATTCAAACCTTCCCGTTCCTTGTATTGATGTTACATACAAATTTAATGCAAAATTAAATTGATTGATTTTTTTAAATGAAAATATCAAGTTCCCTACTACTACTTTCAGGACTCTGGGAAAGCAATAAAGTGCACTGGGTGCAATAGTTGACATGATTCATCAATGATGAAATAGAGTTGTCTAGAGAAAATCCGGAGCATATATTATATGTTGAATATTATTGCCGACCTACTGAGGTTTTGAAATTGTTGAAGTACTTTAATATAACTAACTTTCGGATAATAATGTATAGGCTTATGATTTACATCATTGTAGCATCAAAAGATCGTCTTCAGTATAAAATGAATGTAGAGTGAAAATGCTTGTTATTGTTTTGGTTGTCCCGGCTCTTGTTGATAACTCGGATTAAGTAACAGTTTTTTAACGTGTAAGATAGGAATATAGTTGCGACGTTTCGATACAAGAATAACTGGAATGGTTTTACACTTTTCTGATTAAAGTGTGCATTATGTGATCTCTTATATAAATTATATATTACATATTTTTCAATTCCTTGGGCTTACATCTTCAATTCCTTGGGCTTAATTCTAGTATTAAAATATTATTAGGAACTTTTTAAGTAATTATTTGCTGCGTATTTTACAACGCCTAGAATGGTTGTCGAAGCCGTTACAAGCAATCATTTTGACATTAAGTATGCGCCAAATTGTACAACAACACAATTTCGTGTCACATCTGGTTTTCTTTAAGTTTTGGAAAATTAATCCATTTAATTCCTCGCCTTGTCAAACTCATGATCTCTACCACTCTTCAACAGAGGTTAGTCGGATCAAGGACGCAAAATCTATATGTAGCTCAAAGTAATGACTAATCATCAATCCTCTCGATTTACTAACAATATTATTAATAAATTTATACGTTGCATTAAATTTAGTCCTTGTTTTTTGTTTAAAATATAGTCAATTTGTTAAGTATAGCTAAGCCTGTGAAGATCTTCCTTTCTTATATTTCATTCAAAGAATAGTATGTATACCAAAACCATACAGTTGATAGTATAAATGTATCTTAAACTTGGTTTTAACGAGGTGACTTTCAAGTCTCACGTGGTGACTTTCGATATTTTTCTCTAAAATAAACAATATAAATAAAATGTAATAAATACAGAAAATAATTCTTTTGTTTCAATTTTCCACAGTTTATTTTTATTATGTCCCAGGTAAAATATTGGGTAATCAAAATATAGATTTTTTTCATTTTCAATCCAAAATTTATATATAATGCAGTATAATGGAAAAACATAAATTAAATCAGGTAGTATATAACTTTTTGAAATTAAATTCCTAATAATTTTTTCAAATCTTTCTTTGAAATTTTTTACCGCAAATTTAAATAATTTTCCGTAGAAAAAAATTGATTGATTTTAGGTTTTATGGTATTTACTTACTAATTCCATCGTCACGCCAGTAGCATATCCAAGTTATATCCAAGTGATTTTTGTATATATATAATTGCAATGACTACTTTAGACATAATGTTAATAACAAGTACAATTAGAAGTAATTAACTTGCTAAAATTAACAAATGGCCAAAAATTTAATAGTTTCCATAACTGTTAGCAAATGCCGAATCAACCAAATCCTTACTATTAAATTCCTTCATACCAGTTATTCTAAAAATCTCCCATATTTTTATTTAGTTTAACTTGTATAGAGACCAAAGTAATTTAGAGCAAATTCGTATTCTATTACAAAAGTCTGTATATAGCTAGCTACTTTAAAAGAATGCATGGGAATGTTTCAACCTCTCCACGTATTTTACAACACAAATTTCAAATAGTTTATGCTTTTCGATGTATTAACATAAAATCTTCCATTATTCTGGATTACAAAAAATAATTTCGTATTTAATTCTCCGGTTCTTTCTTTTACAAATAAAATAAACGACAAATTGCTTGAACAGAACACAAATTGATATTGAATTTACATATTTTTTACTGACTTGACTTGTGCATTGGATTATTTATAAGCCAATTGGGAAATAAATATGTGTCACAACATTACATCGGCTCAAAAACAAGAACCAGCAACCTACATCAGACTCCAAACGTGCGAGTTGAAGAATTATAACTCATCTGAGTAAGTCGCACCTTACACACGTTCCTAAGCTTACGAGTGCATTAAATGTAAATGCCAAGCAATAAACAAAAGTGTTTCCAATATTTCCGAACTGTGCTTATAACGTGGTAATCGTTGGCGAAAAGGCGACAAATCATTTCTACTCTGTGCTCCCTTGACAGTTGCAAAGTCAGTCGTCTCTTATAAGGGTGACAATTAGGTATCGCAACCCTTTTTCCATATCATTTGATCCTTTCAAGCTTTTACACAGAAAGACGTTTGCAATACTGCGGAATTGAAAGGAAATTTTAAATCAATATTTCTTCGCCTTGCTCTACTCCCTTATATTATATTAGAATCTTTACTCAACAAAAGGAATAAACATCAACTTTTATTGTATAACCCCTTTTCTCGATTTACGTACAATTTATATTAAAATAAATTAGCGAAAAAAGGACGTTGGAAGACCCAAATAGGGATACCAGTAGATAACAGGAACAGAAACCAATTGAAAGGCATTAATGAGTAGTGTGCTTCATGCTTTTAGGTAATTGGGAGTAGAATCTGTGTGCCACTAAATGTTCAGAAGAATTACAATAAAGCGTTCGCAAGGTCTCAAGTATCAATACAAATTTTACTGAATAAATGTTTTTTCAATTTGGTTTTATTTTACATATAGTGTAGCCTACTGCTTCTTAATGGCTGTGTAAAACCAATACATAAGAGCAAATATGCCAATTTCTAAATAAAAATCACAATCGCATTGTGTTTCAGTCACAAAAAACAATTGGCTTATTAACATCATAAGATATATTGTATTTTAAACCAATAATGGATCTTCTCTGCTTTTAATCTATAGTGTGGAGGACACATCATTGGTTAGAATGTGCAGCCAAAATCAACTGTGCCCAAAAATTGCTTGCTGGGACGGGAGTAGGCATTGAATCTAGTGTATGCAGTAGAATACGAAATGCTACAGAGTAGGGAATTGTGCGAAGTTGAATAGCAAAGAGCAGTACAAAAAGTAATTTATGAAAAGTGATACGGGCTGGGTATCCCGTAACAGAACAGTGTTTATAGATATTATTATTATTAAATATTCTCCAAATCATTTCTCAATGATGTAACTTTAATAATCACAATAGTAAAAATAGCTGCCAAATATTGACATTTAGAAGGATCTCATCAATCACAAACTTTTTAAAAATTTGGTTTTTTTAACAACCATACGCTTCTAGAGAATCACCATACTACCTAAAAAAAGAATATCATTTTTATAAATAATATGCTTGAGAGATTTGCACTACCTAAAAATAGATCTAGGTATATATTGTGGTCCCTTCACGAACTTAGAGTATTTTTCCAAGTTCAACTTTCTACAGAAACTGTAGTATTTAACCTGCACTACAGAGTTTCATTTCTTCATCCATTATGGGATGTCCAATGGACTGGCCATAAGTTGTATGGGAAAAAATTTTTTTTTGATTTTTATATGTTTCTGCTTGTTAAAATATTCCTTTTGATGATAAATTAGGGAAAATAAAATTTCAGATCGATCGCATTGTGCCAACCCGTGCCGAGTTGAGCTCAAAGTTGTAAAATTACCTCAATATAGAAAAAGTCATCAAAATTACTACTTTGCTCGTAAAATATATTACTAACAGTTTTATTTCAGGAATATTTTTGACTAATTTACATTATTTAAATGTTTTTACGTTATGATATTGAATTCACTTACGTCTGTTTATATTCCCTACATAATTTTTGATACGAAGTAAAAATTGCAACACTGACATGAATTTCGTATTACGAAAGCTGAGTAGTAACATTGCTGTTATAGTTGTTTATTGACTGTCAAATTGACAATGAGAAAAAAGTTTAACGATAATTGATCATTTACGTTGCGAAAATTAATCTGAATTGATATGGATTCCGTTTCATCTTTGCAATCAAAATCATCTCTAAAGCGGCTTAGATCCGATGATGATAATATATGGTATTTTTAATAGGAAAATGTGAAAGTGAAGTCTTTGGAGCAAACTTGCCGTCAATGAAGCAAGTATGTTACTTCAACTGCTTTTCTATAAAATTCGTGTTGAACACAAGACCTTGAAACGAAGTTTTAGAAATGTGATTGAATCCGTATTACCATTTTGTCAAAAGGCTCGTATTCCTACTCTAACTGAATCTAATTGCCAAAAAAAATTACAAAAATTGTACGATGAGTGGAGGTTATTATAAAAAAGTAGCAAATCTCCACACGAAAAATGCCGAATCAGAGAAAAAGAGTTCCGTGAAAAGATAGAACATTTTATATTCGATATCGCAGTATCTACTGCTGTTAAAACAATGAATATCCAAGATGATAAAAATTTCTTGATTCAACAAAGAAGGAAAGGCCGACCAGGAAGCATAGCAGGCATTGATAAAAAAATATCACAAAAAGAAAAACGCAAGTTAGAACTATTGGAGAAACTTGATAAACGTAAAAAGCAATATATGGAAGATTTATGTACAAGCGTTCCAGGTAATAACATATAAGAATCAATGATTGACGTTTCTTTATTTGTTTTCAATAATCATACATGAAAGTATATTTTTCGAATAGCAGCGACAGATTCTAGACTCGATATTGAGCATAGCGATAATAGTGAAGATTTTATGGAATATCCATCGTCCTCGGAAGTAGCAATAGAAGAAGATATTATAATTGGAATACCAAATAGTCATTTACGAGGAAAAATACATTTCATTGATGGTAGAATGCTTGCTTGAATGGATAAATCTAAAATTTCTACTAGAGATGCGATTCATTTCATAAGTGCAACAGCAGCTGCTTTAGGTCATCGCATAGAAGATCTTGTTCTGAATCGTACAACTGTCCACCTGATGAGAAAAGAATACCGACGCAGAAAAGCGCATGATATTTTGAAGAATTTCGATGTAAATTAGTTAAAGTTTTTACTTTTTAAGTTTTATTTAAGATATTTAATTGCAGATCCTTCAAGTTTTTGTATTCCATTGGGATGGAAAACTTCTACCAGAAATGAAGGGTAAAGAAAAGGTTGATCGACTTGCTCTTGTCGTCACAGGAGAAAAAACCGTAAATATACTTGGTATTTCGAAACTAGATAACAGCACTGGTAACAAAATCGCACATGCAATTGATCAATTTTTAATTACTTGGGAATTAGACAACTTAGTTGAATTTATTTGCTTTGATACAACAAGTTCTAATACTGGTATTCACAAGGGTGCCGCCTTTTTGCTCGAGCAGAAATTGGGGCGTGAATTACTTTTTCCTCATGCTGCCGTCATATCAGCGAAATATTTCTAAAAGCTGTTTTTGAACTGAATTTTGGTATCTCATCGGCTCCAGAAATTTCAATTTTTAAGCATTTTGCTGACGGCAAAAGAATTAAACGCCATACGCAATATTTGTATTTTTCTAACTCGCTATTACATACAGTATTAGTTAACATGCCAGCACGCAATTGAAGCGCCACGTAGGGATTTACAACTAATTAAAGATGCAATCCAGTATTTTGATAAACGAATTTTAGCAGTTTTATTAGAAAAATTCAAAAATCACTTATGGTATTTGTCAGAAGAAGCAGTTGGCTCAGCATTTTTCGACTCTGAAGTTCCACTGGATACTAAAGGAAAGATGATTAAGGCTTTGGAAAACAAACAAAATAGAGTATAAATTAGGTGAAAACATATAAATAATGTAAATTAGTCAAAAATATTCCTGAAATAAAACTATTAGTAATATATTTTACGAGCAAAGTAGTAATTTTGATGACTTTTTCTATATTGAGGTAATTTTACAACTTTGAGCTCAACTCGGCACGGGTTGGCACAATGCGATCGATCTGAAATTTTATTT
>NC_051846.1:136744933-136759980 GCF_002237135.1 Teleopsis dalmanni | reverse complement strand
TGACGCTTGTTAATCTACAGGTTTTAGAATTGTTTTATATTTTTTCAGGTAAATCATTAGAGAGGTTAAATGTAGCGGGCATAATTTATTTTATATTCTTGAGTATTATCCTTTTTTTGTTTTCGTAATATTCATTAAACACTAATTTATTTCCAAATATTCTTAAAAAATAAATATCAAATATCATGCTTTTCTATTTAACCCAAATGTTGTAGTAAACCCTATTGTGTATAAGGTAAATCTTAATCTATATATTTGATCTTTTTTTATATGCAAAATCGGTCATAGTATTAAATTGAATGTAATGTATACAAAATCATGTTTATATATTTTAAACACATATTAATACACTTGATCATATAATGGATGTAGATTTATTATATATGTTAATACGTTACGAAATATATGCTTTATAACGTATGATAAAAAAAATTTTATCGACAATTTACGTCAAATGAGATTTTAGTTTTTTGTTTTAATCCGCAGATCTTATTAAAAAATATTCAAATTTCATATAACTAATAGCTTCAATCGATCACCCGCTTGTGGTGATCGCAATGTGAAGTCTCTCCGATTTCGAAATGGGGTTCACTAAATATAGAACTAAGTGCGTGCTGAAATTAAAATCTTTATCGATTGAAATATGGTGACTTCGTTTGCAATTTGCTGAGCATATACGACGCATTGGCACGTTCCAACATTAAAATTCCACTGAAAATTGCTCCAAACAAAAACAGAAACATTGTGACCACTTTTTTGCTCGGCCTGAAACTAATGAATTTATAACGATTTAATTACAAACTCACATAGCAGACGGCTTTCTATTTATTTTATGAAACTAGAAACGTTCCATATATAAGACGCTAAGATTTATAGCTAAACTTAAACATGTTAGCAAAAGAAATTATATAGCTCATTCAAAAATAAAGTCATATAACTATTTGTTAGTTAGTATTTTTGTTTTCGTTTCAGTGAGAAAAAACCAACTTCCATATATACCACCCAAGATATTTACTAGGAGGCAAGAAGTACTACAGTTTCATTTACACTGGGGTGGGGTTCATATTTAGATTTTAATTTAATATTATTGACTTTTATTTGAATCATGTCCAACGAAATTATAATGTCTAATGAATATTAGATTTGTGTGAATATATAATTCAATAATTTAAAACAATTATTGATTAAATTCAGTATTGGAGTGAAAACTATTTGTATTTCATATTTCAAATTATTTAGGTTTAATTAATCACGTTTAAATCGGCTGGGAATGTCATGAACCAATCTTTTTCGATTCTTAACTTAATAACTAATCACAAAACCTTAGAATAAGAGATTTTTTTTAAGACTTTGAGCTAGAACAAATTATTTAATTTTTTAATTATTTAAATCGTGGTCTATATATAATATATTAATTTTGTATATATGTATATGTTGAGAATTTCGAACTTTTTCATTTTATAGTCTACATGTTAGCATATATGATAAATATTATATTATTAAAAAGTTTTTCCATAAGCGTTTGTGATATATGGTGTGTAGTATATATATATTATATATCTTATTAAGGAGCAATTACTATTCCGTGATTTGTACATTAAAAACTATAAACTCATATTCTTCACCTACAAATACAAACTTTTAAATAAATATATATGAGTTAAAATGCATTTCAAGATTATAACAAAAAAATAATTTACTATATAAATAGTTTTATTGTAGTTTAATAATTTACTATTTACATAATTCAAATTTGTTTCAATAAAAAATGCAATGCAGATTAATATAACATAAATCAAATCTTATTTTCGGTACTTTTTTTGGAGCTACGGTTTCCTATATATGGGTTTTATAATGCCTGTATCGGCTCACAACACATATTTGAAATTTAATAAGCTACATTTTGTATAAGACGAGGTTTTCACATTAAAAGTCATGCCAGGATTTCGAGGACTAACAGATCACGAACAGTTTCAACTATTTCAAAGCTCTGCCGTAGACAATAAGGAACGGTAAAGCAATTATTAAATTATTAAATTAAAGCACAACAGATGATTAAACAGCAATTAGTTATAAACGATACAGTAGATAATGGGGTCATAAAATTGAAGAAAAGCACTTTATTACCTTAATAGTTTACAAGTCAAACATTTTTGCATTTAACCAGAATTTGTCATGGAATACAAGTCAATTACTTTTGCTTTTAATCAGAAGCATCTGGAGAAGCATCCCTGTTTTAACTTTGACTTCATAGAACACAATTAATCGCTGATACAGATAATGTCGTAATAGACCACTTATTTCGGTTTGATGGCATCAGACCAAGAAAAACTCAAATTCGATCTCTTAGCAGAATGTTAAAAATCTGACAATAAAGAAACCAAACACATCCTAAATTTGTCCTCATGCCAAGTTTTGGGCATCTATTGTTTTAGATGTTAAAATCAAGTTCATTGTCTATAAACACTAGACATGCTGTCTGTAACAAAAACTTCTGAATTAGAGATTCAGTCATAATAAAAATTTTAATTACAAAGTCCCATACCTGTAGCAACTTGATTCCGAAATGATTATATATGTTCCCGAAATTAAAATCGGCCAATCAAAAATAAAAATACCAACTTTATGCTCTGAAAATTCTTTATAGACCTACGGAAAAAATCTACTGTTTCTTTAATTCACATGAAATAGACATATATACATTAATTATTGTATATTAAAATAATACTGCTCAAATTTTAATTTATTTATATTGGATCCTTGTCGAAATCTGTGCTGGTCTATCAGCACTATTTTCAATACAAAGTATTGAAATCATTTTGGATACTTGGATTGATGGCTCGATTAGTTAAAACTTAAGAAAATAATTTTTGTCTTCAAATCAATTAATTTGTCAAGTAGAAGTATTCACACAGTCTTGGAAGTTTTCGACGACTGCTATTCTGTAATACTAGATAAGATTTGCTTATTACATATGACAGTTGTCAGGATATTAAATAGGTAGTTATGAAAGACAAATAAATCTTGCGTTTAAATTTACATATAAAAACTCAAAACATAATTAAACTTAATGTAATCACATAACCTACATAAATGTGTTAATAGTAAACAATTCTTTCAATGTGACTTCAACCATATAAGCTAAGCTTTAATTCAGATTATATATAACATTATGGTGATTATATATTAACATCTAATAATGATAAATAGATGTGAGTAAACGCGTTATTCCTCAGTTAGAAATTTAATATTTCTAATCTTTTAAAATCGCTTTTTATTGTAAATTAAAGAGTTAAAAAAGTTAAATGCAGGCACCCAAAATTAAATCCGTTTTCATAATTTCAAACCAGACTTTATTTGCGTAGTTGAATACTCTCACATTTATGAGTTTTAAGCGTAAAAACTTTCTACGAAAGCTCATTGTATGCTGAAAATAATTTGAATGTCGACCACTTCAGGCTTTGAAATATTTTTGGCACTGCCAAAATAAAAATAAAAATTCATTTAAAATTTGACTGAAAAGTTTTTTCATATATTTTTCAACTCTAGTCAATGATACTTCAAACAAAATATATCTACGCACCTATATATAGAATACACTAGTATATCAACTACTCATACACATGCTTCCTTTCAATCTGTCTTCCCTTCGAATGAAATGAATTCAACAGATTAAGGACCTACAACCGAAAGTTGCTTTCATTCAGAATTTTTTGGTTAATTTTACTTTAATTTTAAAAGTGAAGTTCTGTGTTAAACAAGTATTCCTGAGAAGATCATTGACTTCACAAATTTTTTTAACTCTTCCAGACTCTTCAAGTGGTACCGTCGGAGGAAGCAGTATTTTCCGGAAAAGGCACTGTTGACAATTTTGCCTACATTGAAAAACAAATAGTGAATTGTCGATGCACTTCTGTTGGAATTTGAACTGGAAGTTCGATGAACTATCGCCTGAAGCTGAGATAAACATTGCCTTGTAATTATTGTCAACGTTTTGTTGATAAAAATTTAAACAAATTGCGTCTTTCATAAACAAATGTAACCTGTTGTTTACAAGACGAGACAACGCATTACACCCAGGCTGGCACTGTTGGATGTGCCACACGTGCTGAAGAATATAAAACACATCAGACGATATTGAAATTATTCCTGTAGTCATGCGATGTAAACACATTGGATTAATGATGTCGTTAGAGACGCACACAACACACATAAGGCATGCTTTAGGGCCGTCGCAACGACTCGACAGTTTTCGTGCTGAAATAGAAGAAAATATCTAATATCTAAATAAACAAATCGCGCCGAATAACAGCAGGAATTTGAATTTTTTATAAAATCTGAAAAATCTGAAAAATAAGTAATTTACCTTAATTGGTTGCTCCTTCATTTGCAGGAAATGTAGTTTATTTAATCATTTGAAGAATAGTTAAATTTAATTGAAGATAAATTGATGAAAATTAAAATTACAAATAATATAATTCAGAGCCCAATGAAAAGCAAGAAAAGATGATGAAACAATATGGCAAGCTACATCTTAAATAAATTAATTAAACAAGTTCTAATTCTCTTCAATGTTTTGGGTTTGCATTTACTTTATATGACTCAAGCAAATGCTCAATAGCTATTTGCCATTCAAATTCTAATAAAGCTGAAATTCAAAAAAAATATTTGTTATGCTGAGCTTTAGGCTGAGCATACGGATTTGCAGAACCATTAAACAGATACATTTAGCACTAAAAATGCAAGAACCAATCAAACCAAAGAGTTTTTATTTGAATTGCATTTAAAAATATTTAAACATTTGTTAGACTGAAATAATATGGATATTTTAAACAGCATTTAAGGAAGATGCATTGAGCTTGACTGTACACACAAACTCCATTAGAACGATATAGATAAAGACTATAGAAGTGTAATGAGCAGAAGTTGAAACTCATTATGTTAATAAAACAATCCTGCCTTGGATGTAAACAGTGGAACGGCATTACCAGAAATTCATCTTTATCTTATGTGTAGATGGATGACAGGAATGTCAGTTTCACCGATTTTCCTAAGAATGAAAATCACATTGCTAAATAACTTACATCGTATTGAATTCCTCTTGAAACCTTTGTAGTTATTAAAAATGATTTAGCAGACGCTTTTTTTCTTTAATCTGCAATATATTCATAGTTATAATATATTTACTACAGTTGAACCACTTATAACTGAAAACCCTTCAAACATAAACATATACTTTTTACTCTATACTTAATGTGTCCCAAGGTTTTCATAATTTCATTAACAAATAATAAAATTTGTTTAAATTTTGTATTTCAAACAAAGTGATGACTAGATACTGGATATTATAACCCTTCTGGATTCTCGAACATTCAAAATTCGATGATTACATGGGAGCTTTCCCACAAACTTCTTGTTTCATATGCTTTAACGACGGATAAGTGACATCAAGATTTTACAAGTACCTACCTTCTACTCAGAAAGTACATAAATGTGTGTAAATAAAACACAAATTTAAATTTTATTCAAAATTTATTTTATCTCCTTTCAAATATGCTCCTTCTGAAGCGATACATATATTATTTATTTAATCCTTTTATTCCTAGGTGGAACAGAGGGCCGTAACAAATAGTTTCCATTGAACTCTATCTAATGCAAGACGTTTTGTCTTTCCAGCATTTCTTAATTCGGCTTCAGTTTGTCGTTTCCAAGTGTTGCGCGGACGCCCTGGTCTTCTACTGCCTTGAGGGTTGAAATCTAAGACATTTCTTGCGATATCATCAGCTGGTTTTCTTAACGTGTGGCCAAGCCATTTGTATTTGCGCATCATTATTTCATCAGTTATAAGAGGCTGATTCGTTCTAAACCAGAGCTCATTATTGGTTATGGTTGCTGGCCAGAATACATGAAGGATGCGTCGTAGACAACGATTGGCAAAGGCTTGTAGCTGTTGTGCGTCTCTTGCCGTTAGGTTCCAACTCTCACTACCATATAGTAAAGTTGATTTTACGTTTGCATTGTACAGGTGTATCTTAGTGCGTTGTGTGATGTTGGATGAACGCCAGATTTTGTTAAGGGTTCCAGACGCTTGCTTCGCTTTCGATAGCCTGTACTGTATGTCTTGCCGACTGCCGCCGTTGTTCGAAATGTAGCTTCCCAGATAGCAGAAACTTTGTACATCTTCGATGTAGGAGCCATCTAGTTGAAACTTCGTTAAGCAGTTTGAATTGAGACGCATAGACTTGGTTTTGTTGATATTGATTGACAGACCAGCTGCCAATGCACGCTTTGCGATGTTGTTTAACGATATTTGCATCTGGGAAAAGTTATGCGTTAGTAAACAGATGTCATCAGCGTAATCGAGGTCAGTAAGTTTGTTATGAAGGCCGAATGATATGCCATGATTTGTGCTCATAGCTTCCGACATAACCACATCTAAGACTATATTAAATAGTATAGGTGAAAGAATGCAACCTTGTCGGACGCCAGACTTAATTTGGATTTGCCCGCTGAGACGCCCTTCGTGAAGTACTGAGCAGTGATACATATATGCTAACGCTTAACCCAATCTTCCATACACTTTTCGTAGACCCGTAAAGGTATGGCTATTAGTTCCTTCAGAGAATTCTCTTCTACAGATTCAATCGACTCAAAACGCTTACCACGAGAGGGCAATTTGAGTTTTGGGAACAGGAAAAAGTCGCACGGCACCAGATCTGACGAATATGGTGCCTGAGCGATGACAGTGGTGCCGTATTTGGTCAAAAAATCGCGTACAACAAGAATTTTCCATAGTAAAAATCGCTGCTGTGAACAAATTAATTGATAGATCCCGCTTAAATTTGTACCATATGTCAAGGGTGTACCAACATAACAAAAAAAAAATTTTTTGAAAAAGGTATATTATTTACGGAGTAGTTGTCAAACAACAAAATCCGGATACTTTTTGAGCAAAAGGTACATAAGAGAAAATTCTTTGGTTTACTTGTGAATCATTATAGAATTAAATTTACTCTAATAAATTATGTCGATTTTTGGTAGACAAAGAATTTCTATTATATATATTTAACGGGTTCAGTAAAATAGAAAAGGCGTCTGCGAAACACTGTCACAATGATTAATATTTTGCATTATTTACCGAACCGAATGATATTCGGCTTTTTAAACAACAGCCAACATGTCAGGTGTTGAAGACATTCTGACTTCATACGAGGACAGATACTTCCGTCTGATCGAAGTCTACCAGTCACATAGAGTAGCTTAAAAGTCTCATCCGCTTTCCTGCAAAGACTACAATATATCTCTTCAGACAGTTCCATCTTGCGAAGATGATAATGCAAGTTATACTGACCCCGCATTCCATGATGAGACCAGCTAACAGCCCTAGTTCTGTACTACTGAAGAAGGTCATCAAAAGAACCTCAGAACCACTGATGAGAACTATTCAATCGATTATATTATTATCAATTTCAATAAAAACGAATTTTCGTTGATAATGATTATTTTATTGAAGACAAACTTGTTTTTTTGTTTTAATTTCAAAAAGTTAAAGATACTTAATTTTTAGATTATCACTTGAAAATTTACTATCTGAATATTTATATGTTTAATTATTTATTTATTATTTATATTTGTTATCTGAATATGTACTTCATTCAGAAAAGATTACTTGAACTTTTAAGTTTAATTATAAAGCAATAATTGTGTTAAAATTTTGTCTCAACAAAGTTGTATGATTATAATCCTACGGATCTTCTTGAACGACTCTTTAACAAAATAGTTCATATATATTACGTGTAAGCGGTCAATAAGATTTTATTTAGAAATTATTTTTAACTTAAGAATCTGTGAATACTGGGTTCGTAACCGCCGCTTTTAATGCGCACAGAATCATTTGTGTAAAAAAGATATAAACGTTACATACAAGCTATATGTCACTTGTGCCTGTTTCTCATTAATTCTTGGTTGGGTATCAAATTGCGCCAAAATCGTTCAGTATGAAAATTGAATATTGAGAATGGAATTTTCACCATCATAGAAGTCCAATGAAGCGTGCAGAAATTGTTATTTTATAAATTGCGCCACAAGTCTAAAATACTCGGAATGTTTCTAACTTCACATATCCGTATATGTGAATACAATTATAAATATATCATTTATATCGTTTAATGAATTTCTCACATTTCAAAAAGATCTATAATGTTTTATTTATCTTTTCCTTAATTATATTTAAAGAGCTCATTAAAATCGAGCTCTACTTGAAACTAGAAAATAATTTTCCTGTATTCATATAATTAAATAGAAAGCCCTGTAGAGGACTAAATTTCACAAGGCAATTGTATCTCTGCTGTTTCAGTTCATTGTATTGTTCCCACTGAATTGATCTGAACTAACAAGAATCGAAATAGCTTTAATAATTAAAGATGCTTAAAATCTGCTTAAAAATGTTATAGTTCATCATTAACCTGCACACTGTGCACTTCTAATTGATTAACTATTCCTGTTTTAGTCCAGGCCGTTTTAAGCAAAGTGATTTAACCTTTTGTTGCATGGAAATACTTTTTAAAAGTTTCGATGCTCATTAAGGCGCAAGCTCCATGTCCCATTATGTTTTATTTTAAGTCTAGGATGACTTGTTCTTAGCAGAATTCAATTCAGTGGCAAATTTCTCAATTACCATACACTTTATGCTTCTGCTAATTTTAAATTTTATGTTCTTATGAATTTAAAAATCAATAAAAAAATTTAATTTTCACTTCAGAATTTACCCCAAAGGCATTCATGCAGATCATTGGCGGCCAAGATCATGTTGACGACTGCGACTAATGGAAAATTTCATATGAAATTGATTTTATTGACAGGGGAAAATGTTTCCCTATGTTGACGACACGTCTATAAAGTAAGCACAAATAGGTAATTGAAACTACAGTGGCACAAAGAGAGGAGACAATCTATTTGGTTCTTCCTGGGAAATTAAAATGAAAGTGCGAACTGATTTTCTCATGCCTGGTATTGTCTTCAATCTTAATTATGTTTTTTAAACTGTCCAAATCGATTATGCCATACAGAATTACGATTTTTGCTCAATTCATTCCACTGTATCAATTTCAATTAATAGAAAACAATTTTAGTTCTGTTAAGAACGTGGAAAAATAAAATGAATGGAGGACTCACAACACATAGGAGCACATATCACGAGACTACACTTTAACGCGTGTTAAGATCGCTAAGCGAAGGAAAATATATGATAAGTTTTTGTTATCCCCATACTCCGCGAGCGGAACTACTTGCAATGCATAATGCAGAGGAACACTTGCAGCTTCAGCATCTGCGGTTCTTTAATTGATGCCATCAACACTTGGCGTTTTATTTTTGGGACAAACAGTAGCACACACAGTAATGTCTCATTCCTTGACAACCGAACTGCACGGGACAACGAATTTAAAATCCAAACCGCTTGCCTTTAGTATAGTAAGGTGAGGTAAAGTTGTGGGTTAAAGGGAGAATATAATTTTAACTTCCGAAGCGAATGCTTGTGTTATTCATTTTCTATAATGTAAGAATAAAGAATGTCAAAATATTTTAATTACAGGTCCGGTTCACTGCTAAACAAATCATGCCTTACAAGGATTGGAAATTGTAAAATTTTATCATGATAATTTGTACCATTAAAGGATCATTCGGTATATGTACAGAATAAGTAGATTCTTCTTAATGCGGTCTTCAAATATTTTACAAGTGAAAAAAAAACACATTTCGAAAATTTCATGTATTTAGAAGAAACACTGGAAGGTTTGTCTGAACACCTTCCGAAATTAATAAGCTTTAAGCTCTGAAGGTATAATAATATTATATACCTATTATAATATTGTAATAATATTGCAGTAAGTAAAATATTCAAAGGTGTCAGAAAAAATGAAACATATATGGGTGCAAAAATATAACCCCCACATTCGTTGAAGTTTATACCATTGTACATTTTATTTTGTTTGTGAATATATGAGTTTAACCCACTAAGTCTACCTTGTAGGAATGATATGTACAAAAACATACAGGACTCAATGAAGATCCTTTGTACTGTGAATGTATTATTAAAATAATGAGCACCTTTTAAAGAAGTGGAAAACGTTTCGAAGAGTTAATGAGCTGATATTGAAGCCACTTACAACTTATAGCTCGAGAACTCTAAGTCTGCGTCTTGAGATGCCGGATCAGAAATACAGATAATGTTTCATACTATCATCATTCATTAAACAAAGTAAACATAAGTCATTGTCGGTGAGGCCTAGATAAAAGAGTTTTTGACGCAAGTGGTGTGACCTGTGATCACATCAATTAGTAATTTACAATCCTTGCGGCATAAAGTCACTTGAAACCCGTAACCTCTCCACTAATTTGGGTAGGTCTAATTTGGTGTGCTTACAATCATTACGGTTTTACCATTGGACTGATCTGCATCGCTATGAGATTATATTATCAGAACTATATCTATGTATAAAATTGAATTAAATCAGGAAAAGAAAGAGATCTAAAATAAATTAAATTAATTTTATTATTGAATTATATACAAATATATATAATATATAAATAATATATATAATATATAATAATTAAATAATATAAATAAATAAATAGATGTTAATGCAATTATATATTAATTTTCTTTTTCCTGTGGAGAGAGTCTCTTAATGCTCTTCTGTGAGATATATAATATAATGTAATATATGGTAAAGCTATTAAATATATTTTAAACGCTGTCTGATGCTGCTTGGAACATACTTGCACTCTATACAACCGCTCCTGTTTAATGCTTCTTATTTAATGCCTCCTAAAAAATAAACAAACAGCATATCAGTAGGTGACAAATAATAACAGAAATGCACTCGTCGCATCAGCACATGGCACAATAGACTTTTCCTGCATCCAGACATATATCTAACCCCGCAAGCGACGAGTACTAAAATTGATTCAATTTTTTTCTTTTTCTTTAATGGATAGAAATGAAATATTGGGGGATCCGACAATTACTGCTGTGGGTGGGTTGTCAAATAATTTGTTTACAAGCATTTTTATGTCATAGTTTATACATTGGCTTGGCTTGGCCCATCCAAACAAATGGGCGAACAGCACGAAACGTACACAAAGTAGGCACACGATATTTCTAAATTTGAAATATTGTTTTGATGATCGCCAACAAACTGTTTGTTCAATGGAGCAACAAGCACAACAATAAAATAAAATTAAATTTATGACAACAAAACATTTCAAATTGATTTGCTGCAGCGGCTTCCTCATCCTCGGCTGTCGAGAGCGACATTTGGAAAATTTGTCTTTTCGTCAAATTTTATTAAAGTCATAAATATTTTGCAGTTTTATGGTCGCAAGCATTGAATGTGCATTTGAGAATGCATTCCTCGTTCCAGATGTCGATGCATCCCGGCTGCAGTCTTTGTCGCAGCGACACTATTCATGCAACTATTCGTATGCTTTTGTTGTTGCAGTTGTTGGGTTTAAGGTTAAAACGCGAGCATTAAATTGCATTTCATTTTGATTATCTTTGAAGTTTTAATTGTTGGATTTGTTTTTGGTGGCAAGTTGCGTGTTGATTATCATTTTGTTTATTAACTTTAACAATTAAGCATACACAACATAAATCACGGAGACATTAGCTGAAGATTTTCGTTTGGGTGGTCTTCGGATACCGACCACAAGCTTTTTAATAGTCTTAAATACGTTTTGATTTGAACAAAATTGTTATTACTTAAAATGGTAGCTCAAATTGTCGACGAATGTCGTATCTGCACGGAAATCTGCATCTATTTATTGAGATACATTATTAATAATCATTAGAAAACTGTCTTGTGGATGATTTCCAGTAGTTGAGTAAAGTAGATATACAATAATACCGATCTTATCTAAATGACAGGGATATATTTTGCTACAAAGTATTTTAAATGGGATTATACAGTCATTTTTTGTTATAAATAAATTGTGATTTGTTGATACTATTCTTCATTAGGTATAAGTAATGATAAAACACTTAGGTATTACGATTTACTATTTATACGTACTACCTGAGTATTCATCTTAAATATGAAATAATAATAAAATGAAATAATAAAAGCACTTTTGTTTTATGTAGAAAATAAAATACATAACTTTATGTTCTAAAGACGGTATGAGTCTTTCTAATGTTGTTCAAAATGCGCTTGTTCAATATATTGATTTTCTAGAACTCTCGAATATCAATAATTAAATCATCAATTTTTTGTATTTCTTACTGATAATGAATAGAAATATATACTTAAAGAACCCAAAACATGTTTCCGACAACCTTAAAATTAAAGTTTGAAACCGAATAACACGTCATAGAAAAAAACTCAAAAAAGAGAGCTTTAAGCCCGATTATAAGAAACAATAGAGGATGTGGTGTATCATATATTGTACAAGATACACACTTGCAGCTTTGTTTGGTATTATAAGCGCTTTCAAAAATACATATGTTGGGTATGTCATCCATAAGATGCTGCAGTCCACTTCTTTTACCCTCTCCCTACTTTCCATAAGCCTCTGCAGTAAACCAATTGCTTAGGAATATAGAAAGAGTTGTTTGATATGTGACTGCATATGCTGACAATATTGCCATTATCTTTTAATGGAAGTCCTATCTGCATTAATGCAGAATACTTCTAAAAATTTTAGAAATGTGATATGACTTAACTTAGTCAAAATAGAAGTAGTTTTTTAGTAGGAAAGTAAACCGACAGTATACAAGACAGTCGTCTTTAATTGTATTAGATTACATATAAGTAGAAATACATTATATATTGAAATCACTCTGGATAAAGTGATATGAAAATAAGGAGATATTTTTGCTGAAAAACTTTCATAAATAAAAGAAAATTGTAAATTGTTTAGTTTACAAACAAGCTTAACTGTGAATAATAACCCAACAACCATAAAGAATAGTCCAACAATCTATAATACTTATTCGATATGATATTAGGACGTACAAATCGATTTTAATCGATTTTGGTGAAAAAAAAGAATGGGTTCTTACTTATGGAACGTGATTTTAACCTTCAAATGTTTCTTGAATGGTTGTATTATCTGTTACTATTAAAAATAAGCCAATTCGGTTCAAGAATAAATGTAGCTACCATACTCGTATGAGATGAAAGACACTTGCTTAGATAAATTCGGGGACTCAAGAACCTATGATATGATAAATGGAGTGCGATTTCATTTGAAAGTTTTTTACAGTCTGATGGCTGAAATTTTCGTAACCCGTTTCTAAGAGGTGGTTTTAGTAGGTTTAAGTCTCACATTGTGGCTGCAGATGCTTTTGCCCTAGCGCAAAAAAGGTGTATGAGATGTATGAGTTTTGCATACCAACCAATTTATTACAAAGTTTGGTTTTGGTATTTGCACGAACACATGGATATGATTTAAAAACCATTTATTAGTTCTCAATGACTATTGTTCTAGCTTGTAATAACAATATTTTGTTCTTCAGTGCACTTCACATTGGAAAATTGGTCTAAATCTTAATGAAAGAATAATTTCGTTCAAAGTATCAATAGGTCAATATTCTAACGATTGTTACAGAGATAATTGTGTTTTATGATTAATTTGAAATGCAAATGAATAATAATAAAATTAAGTTCTTTAAAACCCCAACTTTCCTTTTTTTCAAGTGGATTAATTATTTATTACAACTGTGGCTCTTTTTGGCATTTCAACATTTGGAAAATCTGAACTTTGAGTCGGTTGACAATTTATTAGCTGAGCACTTCCATAATTTAAGGTTACACACCTTTTGGAATTTGTATGCAGGAACGTAATTGCAAGCTAAATAAAATAAAAATTATTTATTTAAATTGCGGTTTTCATATTTTATTGATAAAACACGACTGCAACATTAATAATTGTTAAATTTAACACAACAGCCGGGTAGATAGTTTCGCTTTGACATTTCACAGTCAATGCTGCAGGTGTCGCTGTGTCGCTGTGTCGCTAAGGCAATCGCAGTCGCAGTCGCAATTATTATCGTACCGCAATTAAATATGAATTCTAAAGCAAAAAGCGCTAAATACATTATATGATTATATGATTATATGAAAAATATTTTTATGGGTATGACTGAAATCCGATTTGCATGACAGTATCTGGTTGACAAGTTAATTTTTGATTGTGAGTTTGAGAACTTGTTTTTCTAACCTTAACACTTAACACTTTACAACCTGGCGGCTAAAACTGGTACGTAAATGACAACTATCATAAAAGGTCAATTTAATAAGAATTAAATAAAAAAATTAAATCTGAGAATGAAGTACTAAAAAACGAATGAAGTATGATTTAATGTCAATGCTAAACTTAACACAGAAAACTACTCATTAAAATTTTTTTAAAGTAATTTCGAGCGTTGCAAACTGCACTGCAAAGTGCAACTTGGGATATTGCAAAACGCCTAATTCATAACCGCAGCAAATCAGTGCTTCAGCGGACAAATAGGAACTCAGACTGTGGTTTAAACAGAAGTTCAATTGTAAATTGACTCTCACGCATATGCAACTGCAAATAACCATTAAATCTGCACAACGCACAATCACATAAGACGGGAACAAAACCCAAAAAACAAAGAAGCTGAAATTCTTGTAACTACAACGGAAAATCAATGCTGGCTTTGCCGTACATCAGCAACATCAGCAACATCAACAACATCATCATTTTAATCGTTTTCATCATCAACAGCAGCTCCAGCAATAGCGAAGGAGCATAAACACCATAATTCCATAATGGTTAGTTGCGAGATGCTGCTGAATGCAAGTCCACCAACGACTTGCACTTACGTCTATATGCACACGTATATGAGCTTTTACAATATATATATATATAAACATGTCTATATTTATACTGAAGTTGGTGTCGTCCTTTCCATCAATAAAAGTTTATGTTCGTTCTGCTTCCAGTAACACATTGAAGTGCCCGTAACCTGTAGTATTTGCCACTGCTGCACTGCTGGCGGTTGCACATTTTGGCAGTTT
>NC_051846.1:136727785-136744833 GCF_002237135.1 Teleopsis dalmanni | reverse complement strand
TCTTCATTGCCGCGTGCTTGTGGATTGTAATTTGAGGTTCTAATAACTTCATTAAATAAACTCAAATGGTTAAGTCACTAGATTACTAAAGAGAGTGATTAATATGGTCAGGAAATGTTTCAGAAAATGTCTCATGCAGTAATTGAACTGTTTCGCGTTCCGTATTGTTAAACCACATGTCGTCCATATCAGTATTATTCAATTAATGCAAAAAGAACTCTGTTTTCATGTCGCTATGTCGAGCACCAGCAACATTTAATATGGTCCAATGATGCCTTTAGCCCAAAATACAAACCAACAGTGACCCGTTGATAATATATTTGTTTTTGGATTTCATAAATCCCAAATACGGCAATATTAACTATTAATAAGACCATCAAGCTGAGTTTGTAGTTTATCGTTGAAAATGATTTTGTTCAGTGCATTATTATTAGACTTTAGTTCTTGTATCAATCAAACTTTGTGAAAATGTTAAAGCTTGCAATTCTTTGCATTGTCCTTTTCAAATAAACGCCACCAATCCAATGCAAGTCCTGATATAATATTAAAATTTGTTTAAAGTTTTAGGTCTGATGCATATGATGTATATTGAATAATAATGTCAAAGTTTTTATTAGTGTATGATGATAAGTACAAAAAAATATCTTTGAAATAAAGATCTTTGAAATAGGTTTAGCAGATATATGTCTACGTCTATAATACTGATATATCGTCTTCATTGAAAAACTATGAACAGCGAATATTTCAACTATTTGTATGGTATCATTTATAGAATAAAAGGACTAAAATATTTGAAAAGCGACTTAATTGGGCCCTGTGCACCATTCTTGTCGACTAGTACAATCAAATTCCTTCATAAAAAGTTGTTATTACGACAGCTCTTTTGATTTTCAAGTTCAGGGCATTCTTTTTAATACTTAATAATTGTTGCCTGATATTCGGAGTAATTACGTTTTTACGTAATTGTATTCCAATTAACGGATGAGTATTGAGAGTCAAAATATTTTATGGATTTTGTAAAACTTTTCATTATTTGTTTATTCTGAGAGTATAGTTTCGATAAGTTTTACAAATATGTATGAGTAGAAATATTACATCGTTTGCGATGCCCTCAGAGTTAATCAACTAAATTCGTAATTGATTATTTGCAGCAAATATGATACAAAAATTTAATAACAACAACGGCAGCAGTGAATCCTAAAGCCAAAAATGCATTTTATGGCATATAATCAACTGCGAATAATGCCACATTTGCCGCATATGCAGCACGTAAGCCACAAAATCTCCTAATAACATGCTTAGGTAGCTGTGTGTGCTTAATCCTCCATAGCTCTAAACTACATTTAGGCTGTTAATTTTTTGGAACCATGACGAGAAAAGTGTTTACATCACTTGCTTATAACATAAAATATAATTCTACCAAGATCGCAAAAACTCCAACAAAAAGTTCCAACAAAAAAGATGAAAACCTTAAATATGGTTGCTCACTATATATTCCGCCAATAAAATAGCATCGATCACACCCCAAAACGTGACCAAAGATCACGAGCTAGCATCAAGCTTCAATGACGACTATGACGAGTATTCAAGAGCAAGAACAAAACGTTAAATGATCAACAACTTCCAACTGCCAACTGCGAACTGGCAACTGCAAACTGGCAACTGGCAACTGGCAACTGATACTAGCAAGCAGCAAACTGCCAAAATGTGCAACCGCCAGCAGTGCAGCAGTGGCAAATACTACAGGTTACGGGCACTTCAATGTGTTACTGGAAGCAGAACGAACATAAACTTTTATTGATGGAAAGGACGACACCAACTTCAGTATAAATATAGACATGTTTATATATATATATATTGTAAAAGCTCATATACGTGTGCATATAGACGTAAGTGCAAGTCGTTGGTGGACTTGCATTCAGCAGCATCTCGCAACTAACCATTATGGAATTATGGTGTTTATGCTCCTTCGCTATTGCTGGAGCTGCTGTTGATGATGAAAACGATTAAAATGATGATGTTGTTGATGTTGCTGATGTTGCTGATGTACGGCAAAGCCAGCATTGATTTTCCGTTGTAGTTACAAGAATTTCAGCTTCTTTGTTTTTTGGGTTTTGTTCCCGTCTTATGTGATTGTGCGTTGTGCAGATTTAATGGTTATTTGCAGTTGCATATGCGTGAGAGTCAATTTACAATTGAACTTCTGTTTAAACCACAGTCTGAGTTCCTATTTGTCCGCTGAAGCACTGATTTGCTGCGGTTATGAATTAGGCGTTTTGCAATATCCCAAGTTGCACTTTGCAGTGCAGTTTGCAACGCTCGAAATTACTTTAAAAAAATTTTAATGAGTAGTTTTCTGTGTTAAGTTTAGCATTGACATTAAATCATACTTCATTCGTTTTTTAGTACTTCATTCTCAGATTTAATTTTTTTATTTAATTCTTATTAAATTGACCTTTTATGATAGTTGTCATTTACGTACCAGTTTTAGCCGCCAGGTTGTAAAGTGTTAAGTGTTAAGGTTAGAAAAACAAGTTCTCAAACTCACAATCAAAAATTAACTTGTCAACCAGATACTGTCATGCAAATCGGATTTCAGTCATACCCATAAAAATATTTTTCATATAATCATATAATCATATAATGTATTTAGCGCTTTTTGCTTTAGAATTCATATTTAATTGCGGTACGATAATAATTGCGACTGCGACTGCGATTGCCTTAGCGACACAGCGACACAGCGACACCTGCAGCATTGACTGTGAAATGTCAAAGCGAAACTATCTACCCGGCTGTTGTGTTAAATTTAACAATTATTAATGTTGCAGTCGTGTTTTATCAATAAAATATGAAAACCGCAATTTAAATAAATAATTTTTATTTTATTTAGCTTGCAATTACGTTCCTGCATACAAATTCCAAAAGGTGTGTAACCTTAAATTATGGAAGTGCTCAGCTAATAAATTGTCAACCGACTCAAAGTTCAGATTTTCCAAATGTTGAAATGCCAAAAAGAGCCACAGTTGTAATAAATAATTAATCCACTTGAAAAAAAGGAAAGTTGGGGTTTTAAAGAACTTAATTTTATTATTATTCATTTGCATTTCAAATTAATCATAAAACACAATTATCTCTGTAACAATCGTTAGAATATTGACCTATTGATACTTTGAACGAAATTATTCTTTCATTAAGATTTAGACCAATTTTCCAATGTGAAGTGCACTGAAGAACAAAATATTGTTATTACAAGCTAGAACAATAGTCATTGAGAACTAATAAATGGTTTTTAAATCATATCCATGTGTTCGTGCAAATACCAAAACCAAACTTTGTAATAAATTGGTTGGTATGCAAAACTCATACATCTCATACACCTTTTTTGCGCTAGGGCAAAAGCATCTGCAGCCACAATGTGAGACTTAAACCTACTAAAACCACCTCTTAGAAACGGGTTACGAAAATTTCAGCCATCAGACTGTAAAAAACTTTCAAATGAAATCGCACTCCATTTATCATATCATAGGTTCTTGAGTCCCCGAATTTATCTAAGCAAGTGTCTTTCATCTCATACGAGTATGGTAGCTACATTTATTCTTGAACCGAATTGGCTTATTTTTAATAGTAACAGATAATACAACCATTCAAGAAACATTTGAAGGTTAAAATCACGTTCCATAAGTAAGAACCCATTCTTTTTTTTCACCAAAATCGATTAAAATCGATTTGTACGTCCTAATATCATATCGAATAAGTATTATAGATTGTTGGACTATTCTTTATGGTTGTTGGGTTATTATTCACAGTTAAGCTTGTTTGTAAACTAAACAATTTACAATTTTCTTTTATTTATGAAAGTTTTTCAGCAAAAATATCTCCTTATTTTCATATCACTTTATCCAGAGTGATTTCAATATATAATGTATTTCTACTTATATGTAATCTAATACAATTAAAGACGACTGTCTTGTATACTGTCGGTTTACTTTCCTACTAAAAAACTACTTCTATTTTGACTAAGTTAAGTCATATCACATTTCTAAAATTTTTAGAAGTATTCTGCATTAATGCAGATAGGACTTCCATTAAAAGATAATGGCAATATTGTCAGCATATGCAGTCACATATCAAACAACTCTTTCTATATTCCTAAGCAATTGGTTTACTGCAGAGGCTTATGGAAAGTAGGGAGAGGGTAAAAGAAGTGGACTGCAGCATCTTATGGATGACATACCCAACATATGTATTTTTGAAAGCGCTTATAATACCAAACAAAGCTGCAAGTGTGTATCTTGTACAATATATGATACACCACATCCTCTATTGTTTCTTATAATCGGGCTTAAAGCTCTCTTTTTTGAGTTTTTTTCTATGACGTGTTATTCGGTTTCAAACTTTAATTTTAAGGTTGTCGGAAACATGTTTTGGGTTCTTTAAGTATATATTTCTATTCATTATCAGTAAGAAATACAAAAAATTGATGATTTAATTATTGATATTCGAGAGTTCTAGAAAATCAATATATTGAACAAGCGCATTTTGAACAACATTAGAAAGACTCATACCGTCTTTAGAACATAAAGTTATGTATTTTATTTTCTACATAAAACAAAAGTGCTTTTATTATTTCATTTTATTATTATTTCATATTTAAGATGAATACTCAGGTAGTACGTATAAATAGTAAATCGTAATACCTAAGTGTTTTATCATTACTTATACCTAATGAAGAATAGTATCAACAAATCACAATTTATTTATAACAAAAAATGACTGTATAATCCCATTTAAAATACTTTGTAGCAAAATATATCCCTGTCATTTAGATAAGATCGGTATTATTGTATATCTACTTTACTCAACTACTGGAAATCATCCACAAGACAGTTTTCTAATGATTATTAATAATGTATCTCAATAAATAGATGCAGATTTCCGTGCAGATACGACATTCGTCGACAATTTGAGCTACCATTTTAAGTAATAACAATTTTGTTCAAATCAAAACGTATTTAAGACTATTAAAAAGCTTGTGGTCGGTATCCGAAGACCACCCAAACGAAAATCTTCAGCTAATGTCTCCGTGATTTATGTTGTGTATGCTTAATTGTTAAAGTTAATAAACAAAATGATAATCAACACGCAACTTGCCACCAAAAACAAATCCAACAATTAAAACTTCAAAGATAATCAAAATGAAATGCAATTTAATGCTCGCGTTTTAACCTTAAACCCAACAACTGCAACAACAAAAGCATACGAATAGTTGCATGAATAGTGTCGCTGCGACAAAGACTGCAGCCGGGATGCATCGACATCTGGAACGAGGAATGCATTCTCAAATGCACATTCAATGCTTGCGACCATAAAACTGCAAAATATTTATGACTTTAATAAAATTTGACGAAAAGACAAATTTTCCAAATGTCGCTCTCGACAGCCGAGGATGAGGAAGCCGCTGCAGCAAATCAATTTGAAATGTTTTGTTGTCATAAATTTAATTTTATTTTATTGTTGTGCTTGTTGCTCCATTGAACAAACAGTTTGTTGGCGATCATCAAAACAATATTTCAAATTTAGAAATATCGTGTGCCTACTTTGTGTACGTTTCGTGCTGTTCGCCCATTTGTTTGGATGGGCCAAGCCAAGCCAATGTATAAACTATGACATAAAAATGCTTGTAAACAAATTATTTGACAACCCACCCACAGCAGTAATTGTCGGATCCCCCAATATTTCATTTCTATCCATTAAAGAAAAAGAAAAAAATTGAATCAATTTTAGTACTCGTCGCTTGCGGGGTTAGATATATGTCTGGATGCAGGAAAAGTCTATTGTGCCATGTGCTGATGCGACGAGTGCATTTCTGTTATTATTTGTCACCTACTGATATGCTGTTTGTTTATTTTTTAGGAGGCATTAAATAAGAAGCATTAAACAGGAGCGGTTGTATAGAGTGCAAGTATGTTCCAAGCAGCATCAGACAGCGTTTAAAATATATTTAATAGCTTTACCATATATTACATTATATTATATATCTCACAGAAGAGCATTAAGAGACTCTCTCCACAGGAAAAAGAAAATTAATATATAATTGCATTAACATCTATTTATTTATTTATATTATTTAATTATTATATATTATATATATTATTTATATATTATATATATTTGTATATAATTCAATAATAAAATTAATTTAATTTATTTTAGATCTCTTTCTTTTCCTGATTTAATTCAATTTTATACATAGATATAGTTCTGATAATATAATCTCATAGCGATGCAGATCAGTCCAATGGTAAAACCGTAATGATTGTAAGCACACCAAATTAGACCTACCCAAATTAGTGGAGAGGTTACGGGTTTCAAGTGACTTTATGCCGCAAGGATTGTAAATTACTAATTGATGTGATCACAGGTCACACCACTTGCGTCAAAAACTCTTTTATCTAGGCCTCACCGACAATGACTTATGTTTACTTTGTTTAATGAATGATGATAGTATGAAACATTATCTGTATTTCTGATCCGGCATCTCAAGACGCAGACTTAGAGTTCTCGAGCTATAAGTTGTAAGTGGCTTCAATATCAGCTCATTAACTCTTCGAAACGTTTTCCACTTCTTTAAAAGGTGCTCATTATTTTAATAATACATTCACAGTACAAAGGATCTTCATTGAGTCCTGTATGTTTTTGTACATATCATTCCTACAAGGTAGACTTAGTGGGTTAAACTCATATATTCACAAACAAAATAAAATGTACAATGGTATAAACTTCAACGAATGTGGGGGTTATATTTTTGCACCCATATATGTTTCATTTTTTCTGACACCTTTGAATATTTTACTTACTGCAATATTATTACAATATTATAATAGGTATATAATATTATTATACCTTCAGAGCTTAAAGCTTATTAATTTCGGAAGGTGTTCAGACAAACCTTCCAGTGTTTCTTCTAAATACATGAAATTTTCGAAATGTGTTTTTTTTTCACTTGTAAAATATTTGAAGACCGCATTAAGAAGAATCTACTTATTCTGTACATATACCGAATGATCCTTTAATGGTACAAATTATCATGATAAAATTTTACAATTTCCAATCCTTGTAAGGCATGATTTGTTTAGCAGTGAACCGGACCTGTAATTAAAATATTTTGACATTCTTTATTCTTACATTATAGAAAATGAATAACACAAGCATTCGCTTCGGAAGTTAAAATTATATTCTCCCTTTAACCCACAACTTTACCTCACCTTACTATACTAAAGGCAAGCGGTTTGGATTTTAAATTCGTTGTCCCGTGCAGTTCGGTTGTCAAGGAATGAGACATTACTGTGTGTGCTACTGTTTGTCCCAAAAATAAAACGCCAAGTGTTGATGGCATCAATTAAAGAACCGCAGATGCTGAAGCTGCAAGTGTTCCTCTGCATTATGCATTGCAAGTAGTTCCGCTCGCGGAGTATGGGGATAACAAAAACTTATCATATATTTTCCTTCGCTTAGCGATCTTAACACGCGTTAAAGTGTAGTCTCGTGATATGTGCTCCTATGTGTTGTGAGTCCTCCATTCATTTTATTTTTCCACGTTCTTAACAGAACTAAAATTGTTTTCTATTAATTGAAATTGATACAGTGGAATGAATTGAGCAAAAATCGTAATTCTGTATGGCATAATCGATTTGGACAGTTTAAAAAACATAATTAAGATTGAAGACAATACCAGGCATGAGGAAATCAGTTCGCACTTTCATTTTAATTTCCCAGGAAGAACCAAATAGATTGTCTCCTCTCTTTGTGCCACTGTAGTTTCAATTACCTATTTGTGCTTACTTTATAGACGTGTCGTCAACATAGGGAAACATTTTCCCCTGTCAATAAAATCAATTTCATATGAAATTTTCCATTAGTCGCAGTCGTCAACATGATCTTGGCCGCCAATGATCTGCATGAATGCCTTTGGGGTAAATTCTGAAGTGAAAATTAAATTTTTTATTGATTTTTAAATTCATAAGAACATAAAATTTAAAATTAGCAGAAGCATAAAGTGTATGGTAATTGAGAAATTTGCCACTGAATTGAATTCTGCTAAGAACAAGTCATCCTAGACTTAAAATAAAACATAATGGGACATGGAGCTTGCGCCTTAATGAGCATCGAAACTTTTAAAAAGTATTTCCATGCAACAAAAGGTTAAATCACTTTGCTTAAAACGGCCTGGACTAAAACAGGAATAGTTAATCAATTAGAAGTGCACAGTGTGCAGGTTAATGATGAACTATAACATTTTTAAGCAGATTTTAAGCATCTTTAATTATTAAAGCTATTTCGATTCTTGTTAGTTCAGATCAATTCAGTGGGAACAATACAATGAACTGAAACAGCAGAGATACAATTGCCTTGTGAAATTTAGTCCTCTACAGGGCTTTCTATTTAATTATATGAATACAGGAAAATTATTTTCTAGTTTCAAGTAGAGCTCGATTTTAATGAGCTCTTTAAATATAATTAAGGAAAAGATAAATAAAACATTATAGATCTTTTTGAAATGTGAGAAATTCATTAAACGATATAAATGATATATTTATAATTGTATTCACATATACGGATATGTGAAATTAGAAACATTCCGAGTATTTTAGACTTGTGGCGCAATTTATAAAATAACAATTTCTGCACGCTTCATTGGACTTCTATGATGGTGAAAATTCCATTCTCAATACTCAATTTTCATACTGAACGATTTTGGCGCAATTTGATACCCAACCAAGAATTAATGAGAAACAGGCACAAGTGACATATAGCTTGTAACTTTTATATCTTTTTTAGACGAATGATTCTGTGCGCATTAAAAGCGGCGGTTACGAACCCAGTATTCACAGATTCTTAAGTTAAAAATAATTTCTAAATAAAATCTTATTGACCGCTTACACGTAATATATATGAACTGTTTTGCTAAAGAGTCGTTCAAGAAGATCCGCAGGATTATAATCATACAACTTTGTTGAGACAAAATTTTAACACAATTATTGCTTTATAATTAAACTTAAAAGTTCAAGTAATCTTTTCTGAATGAAGTACATATTCAGATAACAAATATAAATAATAAATAAATAATTAAACATATAAGTATTCAGATAGTTAAATTTCAAGTGATAATCTCAAAATTAAGAATCTTCAACTTTTTGAAATTAAAACAAAAAAACAAGTTTGTCTTCAATAAAATAATCATTATCAACGAAAATTCGTTTTTATTGAAATTGATAATAATATAATCGATTGAATAGTTCTCATCAGTGGTTCTGAGGTTCTTTTGATGTCCTTCTTCAGTAGTACAGAACTAGGGCTGGTCTCATCATGGAATGCGGATTCAGTATAACTTGCATTATCATCTTCGCAAGATGGAACTGTCTGAAGAGATATATTGTAGTCTTTGCAGGAAAGCGGATGAGACTTTTAAGCTATTTTATGTGACTGGTAGACTTCGATCAGACGGAAGTATCTGTCCTCGTATGAAGGCAGAATGTCTTCAACACCTGACATGTTGGCTTTTGTTTAAAAAGCCGAATATCATTCGGTTTGGTAAGTAACGCAAAATATTAAACACTGTCACAGTGTTTCGCAGACGCCTTATCTATTTTAATGAACCCGTTAAATAGATGAAATAGAAATTCTTTGTCTACCAAAAATCGACATAATTTATTACAGTAAATTTAATTCTACAATGATTCACAAGTAAACCAAAGAATTTTCTCTTGTGTACCTTTTGCTCAAAAAGTATCCGGATTTTGTTGTTTGTTAACTACTCCGTAAATAATAGACCTTTTTCAAAAAAATTTTTTTTTGTTATGTTGGTACACCCTTGACATATGGTACAAATTTAAGCGGGATCTGTCAATTAGTTTGTTCACAGCAGCGATTTTTACTATGGAAAATTCTTGTTGTATGCGATTTTTAGACCAAACACGACACCACTGTCATCGCTCAGGCACAATATTCGCTAGATCTGGCGCCGTGCGACTTTTTCCTGTTCCCAAAACTCAAATTGCCCCTTCGTGGTAAGCGTTTTGAGTCGATTGAATCTGTAGAAGAGAATTCTCTGAAGGAACTAATAGCCACACCTTTACGGGCCTACGAAAAGTGTATGGAAGATTGGGTTAAGCGTTAGCATATATGTATCGCTTCAGAAGGAGCATATTTGAAAGGAGATAAAATAAATTTTGAATAAAATTTAAATTTGTGTGTTTTATTTACACACATTTATGTACTTTCTGAGCAAAAGGCAGGTACTTGGAAAATCTTAATGTCATCTTAATTTTCTTAATTTGTGGGCAAGCTCCCATGTAATCATCGATTTTTGAATGTTCGAGAATCCAGAAGGGTTATAATATCCAGTATGTAGTCATCACTTTGTTTGGAATACAAAATTTAAACAAATTTTATTATTTGTTAATAAAGAGGTTTTCGAACAGAAGTGAAACAACAACAAAAATTTATTTTTTTAAATTATTTTAATTAATTGAATTTTTGGCTGAATTTGTTAATGAAATTATGAAAACCTTGGGACAAATTAAGTATAGAGTAAAAAGTATATGTTTATGTTTGAAGAGTTTTCAGTTATAAGTGGTTCAACTGTAGTAAATATATTATAACTATGAATATATTGCATATTAAAGAAAAAAAGCGTCTGCTGAATCATTTTTAATAACAACAAAGGTTTCAAAAACATTTCAGTACGATCTAAGTTATTTTGCAATGTGATTTTCATTCTTCGGAAAATCGATGAAACTGACATTCCTGTCATCCATCTACACATAAGATAAAGATGAATTTCTGGTAATGCCGTTCCACTGTTTACATCCAAGGCAGGATTGTTTTATTAACATAATGAGTTTCAACTTATGCTCATTACACTTCTATAGTCTTTATCTATATCGTTCTAATGGAGTTTGTGTGTACAGTCAAGCTCAATGCATCTTCCTTAAATGCTGTTTAAAATATCCATATTATTTCAGTCTAACAAATGTTTAAATATTTTTAAATGCAATTCAAATAAAAACTCTTTGGTTTGATTGGTTCTTGCATTTTTAGTGCTAAATGTATCTGTTTAATGGTTCTGCAAATCCGTATGCTCAGCCTAAAGCTCAGCATAACAAATATTTTTTTTGAATTTCAGCTTTATTAGAATTTGAATGGCAAATAGCTATTGAGCATTTGCTTTAGTCATATAAAGTTAATGCAAACCCAAAACATTGGAGAGAATTAGAACTTGTTTAATTAATTTATTTAAGATGTAGCTTGCCATATTGTTTCATCATGTTTTCTTGCTTTTCATTGGGCTCTGAATTATATTATTTGTAATTTTAATTTTCATCAATTTATCTTCAATTAAATTTAACTATTCTTCAAATGATTAAATAAACTACATTTCCTGCAAATGAAGGAGCATCCAATTAAGGTAAATTACTTATTTTTCAGATTTTATAAAAAATTCAAATTCCTGCTGTTATTCGGCGCGATTTGTTTATTTAGATATTAGATATTTTCTTCTATTTCAGTACGAAAAATGTCGAGTCGTTGCGACGGCCCTAAAGCATGCCTTATGTGTATTGTGTGCGTCTCTAACGACATCATTAATCCAATGTGTTTACATCGCATGACTACAGGAATAATTTCAATATCGTCTGATGTGTTTTATATTCTTCAGCACGTGTGGCACATCCAACAGTGCCAGCCTGGGTGTAATGCGTTGTCTCGTCTTGTAAACAACAGGTTACATTTGTTTATGAAAGACGCAATTTGTTTAAATTTTTATCAACAAAACGTTGACAATAATTACAAGGCAATGTTTATCTCAGCTCCAGGCGATAGTTCATCGAACTTCCAGTTCAAATTCCAACAGAAGTGCATCGACAATTCCCTATTTGTTTTCAATGTAGGCAAAATTGTCAACAGTGCCTTTTCCGGAAAATATTGCTTCCTCCGACGGCACCACTTGAAGAGTCTGGAAGAGTTAAAAAAATTTGTGAAGTCAATGATCTTCTCAGGCATACTTGTTTAACACAGAACTTCACTTTTAAAATTAAAGTAAAATTAACCAAAAAATTCTGAATGAAAGCAACTTTCGGTTGTAGGTCCTTAATCTGTTGAATTCATTTCATTCGAAGGGAAGACAGATTGAAAGGAAGCATGTGTATGAGTAGTTGATATACTAGTGTATTCTATATATAGGTGCGTAGATATATTTTGTTTGAAGTATCATTGACTAGAGTTGAAAAATATATGAAAAAACTTTTCAGTCAAATTTTAAATGAATTTTTATTTTTATTTTGGCAGTGCCAAAAATATTTCAAAGCCTGAAGTGGTCGACATTCAAATTATTTTCAGCATACAATGAGCTTTCGTAGAAAGTTTTTACGCTTAAAACTCATAAATGTGAGAGTTTTCAACTACGCAAATAAAGTCTGGTTTGAAATTATGAAAACGGATTTAATTTTGGGTGCCTGCATTTAACTTTTTTAACTCTTTAATTTACAATAAAAAGCGATTTTAAAAGATTAGAAATATTAAATTCCTAACTGAGAATAACGCGTTTACTCACATCTATTTATCATTATTAGATATTAATATATAATCACCATAATCTTATATATAATCTGAAATAAACCTTAGCTTATATTGTTGAAGCCACATTGAAAGAATTGTTGATTATTAACACATTTATGTAGGTTATGTGATTATATTAAGTTTAATTATATTTTGAGTTTTTATATGTAAATTTAAACGCAAGATTTATTTCTCTTTCATAACTACCTATTTAATATCCTGACAACTGTCATATGTAGTAAGCAAATCTTATCTAGTGTTACAGAATAGCAGTCGTCGAAAACTACCAAGACTGTGTGAATATTTCTACTTGACAAATTAAATGATTTGAAGACAAAAATTATTTTCTTAAGTTTTAACTAATCGAGTTATGAATCCAAGTATACAAAATGATTTCAATGCTTTGTATTGAAAATAGAGCTGATAGACCAGCACGGATTTCGACAAGGATCCAATATAAATAAATTAAAATTTGAGCAGTATTATTTTAATATACAATAATTAATGTATATATGTCTATATCATGTGAATTAAAGAAACAGTAGATTTTTTCCGTAGGTCTATAAAGAATTTTCAGAGCATAAAGTTGGTATTTTTATTTTTGATTGGCGGATTTTAATTTCGTAAACATATATAATCATTTCGGAATCAAGTTGCTACAGGTATGAGACTTTGTAATTAAAATTTTTATTATGACTGAATCTCTAATTCAGAAGTTTTTGTTACAGACAGCATGTCTAGTGTTTATAGACAATGAACTTGATTTTAACATCTAAAACAATAGATGCCCAAAACTTGGCATGAGGACAAATTTAGGATGTGTTTGGTTTCTTTATTGTCAGATTTTTAACATTCTGCTAAGAGATCGAATTTGAGTTTTTCTTGGTCTGATGCCATCAAACCGAAATAAGTGGTCTATTACGACATTATCTGTATCAGCGATTAATTGTGTTCTATGAAGTCAAAGTTAAAACAGGGATGCTTCTCCAGATGCTTCTGATTAAAAGCAAAAGTAATTGACTTGTATTCCATGACAAATTCTGGTTAAATGCAAAAATGTTTGACTTGTAAACTATTAAGGTAATAAAGTGCTTTTCTTCAATTTTATGACCCCATTATCTACTGTATCGTTTATAACTAATTGCTGTTTAATCATCTGTTGTGCTTTAATTTAATAATTTAATAATTGCTTTACCGTTCCTTATTGTCTACGGCAGAGCTTTGAAATAGTTGAAACTGTTCGTGATCTGTTAGTCCTCGAAATCCTGGCATGACTTTTAATGTGAAAACCTCGTCTTATACAAAATGTAGCTTATTAAATTTCAAATATGTGTTGTGAGCCGATACAGGCATTATAAAACCCATATATAGGAAACCGTAGCTCCAAAAAAAGTACCGAAAATAAGATTTGATTTATGTTATATTAATCTGCATTGCATTTTTTATTGAAACAAATTTGAATTATGTAAATAGTAAATTATTAAACTACAATAAAACTATTTATATAGTAAATTATTTTTTTGTTATAATCTTGAAATGCATTTTAACTCATATATATTTATTTAAAAGTTTGTATTTGTAGGTGAAGAATATGAGTTTATAGTTTTTAATGTACAAATCACGGAATAGTAATTGCTCCTTAATAAGATATATAATATATATATACTACACACCATATATCACAAACGCTTATGGAAAAACTTTTTAATAATATAATATTTATCATATATGCTAACATGTAGACTATAAAATGAAAAAGTTCGAAATTCTCAACATATACATATATACAAAATTAATATATTATATATAGACCACGATTTAAATAATTAAAAAATTAAATAATTTGTTCTAGCTCAAAGTCTTAAAAAAAATCTCTTATTCTAAGGTTTTGTGATTAGTTATTAAGTTAAGAATCGAAAAAGATTGGTTCATGACATTCCCAGCCGATTTAAACGTGATTAATTAAACCTAAATAATTTGAAATATGAAATACAAATAGTTTTCACTCCAATACTGAATTTAATCAATAATTGTTTTAAATTATTGAATTATATATTCACACAAATCTAATATTCATTAGACATTATAATTTCGTTGGACATGATTCAAATAAAAGTCAATAATATTAAATTAAAATCTAAATATGAACCCCACCCCAGTGTAAATGAAACTGTAGTACTTCTTGCCTCCTAGTAAATATCTTGGGTGGTATATATGGAAGTTGGTTTTTTCTCACTGAAACGAAAACAAAAATACTAACTAACAAATAGTTATATGACTTTATTTTTGAATGAGCTATATAATTTCTTTTGCTAACATGTTTAAGTTTAGCTATAAATCTTAGCGTCTTATATATGGAACGTTTCTAGTTTCATAAAATAAATAGAAAGCCGTCTGCTATGTGAGTTTGTAATTAAATCGTTATAAATTCATTAGTTTCAGGCCGAGCAAAAAAGTGGTCACAATGTTTCTGTTTTTGTTTGGAGCAATTTTCAGTGGAATTTTAATGTTGGAACGTGCCAATGCGTCGTATATGCTCAGCAAATTGCAAACGAAGTCACCATATTTCAATCGATAAAGATTTTAATTTCAGCACGCACTTAGTTCTATATTTAGTGAACCCCATTTCGAAATCGGAGAGACTTCACATTGCGATCACCACGAGCGGGTGATCGATTGAAAGCTATTAATTATAGGAAATTTGAATATTTTTTAATAAGATCTGCGGATTAAAACAAAAAACTAAAATCTCATTTGACGTGAATTGTCGATAAAATTTTTTTTATCATACGTTATAAAGCATATATTTCGTAACGTATTAACATATATAATAAATCTACATCCATTATATGATCAAGTGTATTAATATGTGTTTAAAATATATAAACATGATTTTGTATACATTACATTCAATTTAATACTATGACCGATTTTGCATATAAAAAAAGATCAAATATATAGATTAAGATTTACCTTATACACAATAGGGTTTACTACAACATTTGGGTTAAATAGAAAAGCATGATATTTGATATTTATTTTTTAAGAATATTTGGAAATAAATTAGTGTTTAATGAATATTACGAAAACAAAAAAAGGATAATACTCAAGAATATAAAATAAATTATGCCCGCTACATTTAACCTCTCTAATGATTTACCTGAAAAAATATAAAACAATTCTAAAACCTGTAGATTAACAAGCGTCACAGATGTATTCTCAAGGCCGATCAGTATTATCGAGAGAGAATTATTTGCAAATATATACACACCAATCGAGCGAACCAAGGTTCGCTAATGTGAAATTAGATGGACTGAACACGCGCTAGAAAATAGGTATTGACAACATCGCAACAATACCTTTCTAATGCAAACCACATTTTCTTGTGGTTTGCATTTCGGCACATAAGTGCCGAAAGAGCCCATAAATATAATTTCAAGATGCATCTTTCGAAAGCCACGCTTATTCGCACATCCGATACCTGAAACGAAACCGTTTCATGGTTAATTAGCAAATAATATATAAATAATTCTTTGCTTAGTGAAACGCCTCCTGGACAGAATACAAAAACCATACTATACAAAAACCATACTAGTTACTTTACTAATTATATGTTGTTAATTTAGGGTGCAATAGCTAGAAAAATTTAAATACATTACGTAGATATGTACCTATAACTATTTAAGTTTCTGGAAGTATGGTTATGTGATTTTCTTAAGAAACTCAAAATATTGTTCTTTTACTTTATTATTTTATTTCATAAAATTAAATTATTTAGTTCATAAAATATTTAACTGAAATTCTAGATCCCAAAAAAATTTCACAAATGTTCTAAGAATATCAACAAATTGAAAAATAACAAAAAAATTGACAAAAAAAATAAACCTCTTTTTAAGATTAAAATTATTGATTTGGATACAGCTATGATCAATAAAATTCGTGCATTACTTATGAACCGTAATGAACAGAACAATAATCTCTTAGTTTAGATGTTTAGATAAGTGGTGAGTATCAGACACGTCAGGGGCTGTCATAAAAAAACAGCACTTCCGACATGTACCGGTTTTGAGGTCGAAAGCTATACAAATGGTATGTATACCATATCATTTATACAAATGGTATGAAGACCGAAACGTTACATCGATCTTTTTCAGCGAGAAATCGCTGACAATCACAGTTTTAGGATCTACTTTTTTACTATTATTTAACCGTTAAAAATTTGATATCTATATGCAATCTTCATATCACTATCCTACCAAGTAAAACTTTTTGCAAATATAATTGCAACACTGAGTGGAACGAACACCTAAATATGGCAACAAGGGAAGAAAATTGTAACTCTGTGGTAAAACTTGGAGAAATAATATTTTCTTGTTGTGGTAATGCAGCGAAAACTATATAAATAGACTTACTTTAATAAAATTTGTAGGTTT
>NC_051846.1:136717938-136727685 GCF_002237135.1 Teleopsis dalmanni | reverse complement strand
AGCAGCAATTAAATCATCACTTAAAAACCAACCTGCTTACCTGAAAGACTCTTAAAATATTAAACAAATTAATAAAAATTCCAATATAATTTTTTATTGTTTTATTTCGTATTTATTTTAATTAGTTTAGTTGCGTTTATTAAAGATATATCTAATTCATTACTATTAATCATATATAATATGTAGGAATACTTTTGAAATGTAAATTCGAGTCTATTGTAGTTGCTATCAGATATAAAAATTCAAAAGAATTAAGTATTAATTTATAACATTTCAAATATTTAAATATTTTATTGAATGTAGAACTGATCATGGCTCCAAATAATAATGATATTATCTGCATATATGTATATATATGTACCGACCGGGTACCATAACGACGCAGAATATAGATTCAGGCAACTCTGACTCCATCGCCATCGCCTTATACCGTTGTTTTTTGAAGATGTCTACAACGGTCTTCTAACTCTCGTTTGTCTCCTACCTATCGACCCACTTGGGTTGATTACCAAGTTTTTCTAAAGGCACCGCGAAAAGGTGAGAGTAGAAATTTGAGCGGAAAAGGCTCAAATACTAACTGGTCACAGCATCTATGTTCTGCATAGAATATATTTACCATTAGGTCCACGTCGGTATGCTTACTGGTATGCTAACGAGAAACTCTGCCATAGGGCTGGTGCTTCAACGGTGTTGTGTTTTGATGAGGAACTAAGAAGGATTTGCTATAATGATAAGAAGGTTGAATTCATTAATTACTCTTTATATCGTTGTTCAAACCTACAAACGGAACATTTCATTGTTTATGAGACCTTTATCTAATCGAACAATCAGAGGTAGTAAATGTAGACTTATATGATCTTTCTAACTGTATCTGGAACACAAAATTGTTCAACAACAAAGATACATCATAATGAAAACAATGAGAAGACTAGCTTCCTCTCACTGTAAACTTAAACTAACTTAATTTAATATAACTTAAGGTAATTAATTTAACTTAATTTAAATTAACCTAATCCAGTTTGGATTCTATTACTCTTCTCCATGTAAGTAAACTGTAAACAGATCAATTGGAGATCGTTTTGTGATTCAAAGCGTTTAGACGATATAATTATTCTGTCAATTCTCAAGCAAAGTTATTATTTTGTATTTGACTACTCCATCTAATTGTGTTCTAAGTAACTCTATTTTTATAGCCAAATTTATTTTAAGACAAATACTTAAGATATTTTGAAACTAAAAAGTTCTGTGTTCACTTTGGACTCTAAATCCGTAGTCAACAATTTACGAAAGTGTGTGTATTTATCCAGATTGCAGCAGCGTTTTTTCATATTTTAAGTCCACAAAATATAATTAAGTTATTAAAGTCTTAATACAAGCACTTTGTACGAGATCGTTTGTACTTTATACTTACTATAAGTTGCTTATAAACAAAAAACGTAGTTTGTGTCATGTGTGTTTTTACTCTCTGTGTTCTGTTATTATGCTGTCGATATTTGTGATATATAATTTTAAGATTCTAACTTCTTTACTTGTAAATGTGAAGAAGAAAAATACGGGGCATGATAACTTCTATATATTGTTTTACTTTTATCCTTATTTAGTTTCAGACAAGCAACATGCTTCTGCTATTATTATGATTCAACATCCTCATTCCAATTACTTGGTAATATATCTCTCATATTTCTATATAGTAGATCCATATTGCTGTTGACAATCAATACTTTAGTTCTACTAGGTGTTATGACAATTATTTCGTAAAAGATTTTTATAGTTTCAGATCTGTACAGAGTAAGCACCGCACATTTGAAATTCGGTGTTTTCTGATTCGGTATAAGAGCACTATTTGTCCATTTTGTTGTCCACTTTGTTGTTAGAACGAGCTTTATACTATGTTCAGACACACCTTAATTTCGCAAAAATCTTAATTTCATCTTTGTTTCAGTGAAATTAAATTGTTTTTTTCGTTGAAACCTTAATTTTGTTGAAACGAAGGCTGAAATTAAGGGACTTTTCAAAAGCAACTATGTGCAAGATAAATTTTTAGCAAAAAATAAAATTTAGATAACGAAAATGTGATATTTTTTTAAATAGATGTCAATGATAGTTGATTTTAATAAAACTGGGAAATATTTTGAAAGTGGTGCAAAATTTTTAAATTTGTTTATAGAGAAAAAACTGCAACTGTTATTAAATTAAAATAGAGTGAAAAATAGTAATTCACATACCTGAAATCCACTAAAGCTAATAAAACTACTGAATGCCATCTTTTATAGTTATAATAATCAATTTTCAAAATTTCCCAGATAGAAATGGTGTTTAAAGCATGTAATTTTTAACATTCGATTTGTGAACATAAAACATATAATTTCCTTAATTTGTGGCAGTACCAAAACTTCCCAAATTTACTTCATTTCATTTTTACGAAATTAAGGAAATTTGGCAGTCTGAACATAATATAATCCTAGTAACATAAATTATTTCTACATATTGTTAATTCCTTATTATTTTTTGGTTGATTTTGTCGAAACTTGATACTTTCTTACAACCAACTTTGATTTGATTGTGCTAAGAATACCGTTGGTGGTGATGTGAGTATCAATAGTTTAAGCATAAAAATCATTTTGGGAAATATTACGATCCCAAGTGGCAGAGTTTGATTGAAAAATTAAATTTAAATGATGTGCAAAAACACTGTCTTTTTTATGACTGCATTATTAGTTTTCACTTAAATCTCTTATTTTTGCTTTAAAGTCTACGGGAGTATGAAGATCTTTACTAACTTTTTATAATGATACTCCTTTCTCTCCTTCAGCGGATACGATTTATATCAAATTGTTCTGATTGTACTTTACTGATGGTCTCTTTTGCTTTCTTTAATGCAAATCTTAGTTAGTTTTGGAAAACTAATTACCTCTTCCGCCTAAAACTGTATTTTACCAATGCTATTTGCTATTAAATTAATTTATTTATTTATGTATTTGAATTTATTAGTAAATGATTTGATCATATCATTTTAACGGATGACTGGAATTTTGCAACATATTTTCAGTGAACGTTCACAATAGACTGATTTTAAAATTTGGCTGCACTAAAACCCAAGATTTAAAAATGTTTGCGAGTAAAATCTTACTTTGAAGATACACATTGTTGTTTTTGTTGTTGTGTGAGCATACTGCACAGCAAATGTCCTGCTTGTAATTTGTTTGTCTGTAGTCCTTTTAAGCATATTAATTGTAGTACAAAAACCAAGAGTACATGTCGCGAATGTTGTTGGTTTTTAAATTTAGGTGCATTAAAAACTGTAAATTGTTGTGATATATTGATTTTAGTTATTATATATAACTTGTTGCTCCAACCCATGTCTTGTGAATAATATAATAAAAAATTACTACTTAATATAATCAAAATGTATGTAATAAAATAAATATTTAGAACTTTCAACTCTTAGCAAATTTTATTTCTTTCAATCATGCCTGATAGTTTATTGTGTTTTTGTATTGTCTTTTATTGTGAACAGCTGTTCAACTGTCAAAACCAAAACAAAACAAGAAAATTGTAAATTGGTGAAGAATTTTTCGCATTATTCTTAATTTTGCGTTGTTTAATAAATTAAAATTTTAAAGAAATTTATAAAGTTGAAACAGTGTGAGTAAAATCAAGAGTGAACACTTTTGTTTATTAAATGCTTTAATTTGAAAGCAAAAGGGAAACGAAAATATAATTAGATTATTTTGCATCGCGTAATGAAATTCAAAATTATTAAAGCATAAACATAATCGATTTTATTTTTCAGTAATTGCAATAAATCGACACAAAAAACTTGATTTTGTACAAGGTAATATAGCTTCCAGGGAGAATATATTCAAGTTCGTTCGTATGTACATGTTTTTAATATATCAGTCAAAATTGTATTTGGCTTGCAATTGTGGACGCAATCCTCTCCAGCTTCGCGGCGGGGCTGGTTTGGATATAACAATCGACAGCCGATTTTTCAGCGAAGACACCTGAGAGACGCCGCAACAAACTTTTACCATATATCAAATACTTTGACATCTAACTTACGTCTGGATTATCTAGCAACGTTTACTTCGAGCAGTTCAACAGAAAATAGTCCGAGTCATCAAAGCATAATGTCTTCCAATTCGGATGACGATGTAGGAGCTATTGTTGATTTTGTTGGATTACGCAGTTGCTTAGACGACAGCACAATAACAGAAGATCTTGACACGGCAGTCTCATTAGAAGAGAGTCCATTTTCCAGATATCGAATAGGACAATTTGCTCAAGGTGTAATTGATTTCAGTTCACAGTATGGCAGTGATTATAGCATTTCATATACTGCGCCAAATATAACTGGAAGACCAACTAAATACCCTCTTTATGGGGATTTTCCAGAAACATACGCAATGGTATATAAAAAAATAATCTAAGAGTTAAAAATTTACTTGCAATAAATAAAACTTGCTAATTTCTAGCGTGTTTATGGAGACTGGTGGGATAAAGCGCCTTCCGCTATGTTGGAAATACAACCTCAAAATATACCTAAAATTCCCGCTCAAGATTTTATCGGTAATATTTTTATTACAATATATGTTATTTATGTTTATACTTTAATTTAAGAAACATTTTTTAGTTGTCCACTTTGAAGATTATACGGTACCAGACAAAATTGTAATCTTTGAAACTTTTAACCCTGGCGCTATAATACGCATATGGGCATACACAATTATAAAAACATGGGTATGCCTATGGGAGGCTACTGAAAAAGCAAGTAACTCTTTACCTCATGAAGCACGCAGTTTTTTGCCAACAATAAAAAATATTGGATTACCTACCAGGTAATTATTACATATATAAACCATTTAAAATTATATTTTTTATTTTTGATACTGAAATTATTTGAAATATTTTTATTTTTTGATAATTAACAGAATCATAAGACTAGAATTCAATCACTCGGATTTAAATTACTTCACTGAAATTGATGGAATATTACTCTATGGGCAAAATGTTAGTATACGAAATCTGCATCAAATTGTTGACCAATACTACAATCGCGGAAAAAGCGGTAACATATATTAATTCTCTCTAAACATCAGTAATTCAAAATTATATAAAATTTAGGAACAATACTGAGTAAACTACAGAGCATACAATTTCGTCCAGACTTTAGGGATGACTATAAAAATCAATTACAAGATTTTATAAGCAAAGATTTAAACAAATTTGTTACGTCTTTACCAAATGATAATGAAATTACAATTGATAACACCAAAGCAGAGAAACAACTCGATTTAAATGATATGCCGGTATGCTCGAAACTAAAATTTTTTACTCTGCTTTAACTGAATAAATAATATTTTTAGTTCGAAATAATGCTTAAAGTATGCAGTTATCTTGATCTGCAGTCATTATTCCGTATGAGTTTGGTGTGCAAAACTTTATATGCTGTAACCACACATCCTCTACTTTATCGGGAACTTAATTTGAAGCCTTTCTGGCATTTGGGTTCCAATGAATTGCTTTGTACACTCGCAAAAAGGGCCACATTATTAAGGAAATTGGACTTATCTTGGTGTGGATTATATAATTCTATATCACCTACTGAATTCAAAAAGTAAGTTTAGTTTATTTTCGTAAATTTTGCATGCATTTTATTTTGAAACCATTTAAATATATATGTGTGTATACATTCATAAGTTTTCTTTACAAATCTTTTTTTTTTCATATGATTTTTATATTTATTTAGCTTCACTTTACTATATAATAAATATAGTGAGTTTCATAATGTGGTTTGAAATGTAAAACCAGTGATATAACATGTATTTTTCTTAACACAAAACGAATAGATTCTATTTTATAATATTGTACTCAATTTTGAATAATTTTTATTTCTTATTGCATATAAGTAATGTTGTTTATAATTATCACTTATTATTAATTTCTAAAAGCCAGTTATTATTATCACAATAATGACGCCCAATGGCGTCATGGCTAGTAGTGCCCTCCCTCCTAGATGCATTCGTCGATCTCTCCTTTTTTTTAACAATTCTATCGACACCTTTTGCAACGGAGCTAACATCAGTGAGGTCGAATATAAACGTGGACTTACGGCCCTCCACACCGATGCAGTATCTTCTTCTAGACCTAGTTTGTCTGACAACAAGGTTTTTGATAGGCCTCCGCCTGAAATCTCCTCGGATGAACGCTCTCTTCCACGTGCAACAAGAACTGTCCTTGCTCAATTGAGATCAGGATATAGCCGAGTGCTAAACAGTTACTTGTCTCGCATAAATACGTCCATCCACAATGTGTGCCCTAACTGCAGCTCTTCTCCCCATGACGTCGCCCATCTGTTTTCATGTCCTTCTGCACACACAAATCTTCGTTCAATTAACCTTTGGACTCACCCCATTGAAGTGGCCAGGTTTCTCCGCCTGGATCCAGGTTGATGGTTTATATATACCTCTTTTCTACTCTTCCTCATCCTTTCTCCCCCCTTCTCCTTCATTACCCTCCTAACCTTTATCCTATTTCCCTACGCATGTAATCGTCTTGTGTTTCCTTTCATGTTTATCTGCTTACAGGTCCCGGCGGATTACAACAACAACAACAACACAATTTAAAAAAATAACTCTTTAAAAAATTTTAACTACAATTAAAGAGTCAGCGATTTTAATTCTCATATGAATTTATTAGTGTGGAAATTAAGATTAAAATAATTTACTTAAAATCTTCAACTAGTTCAAATAAAATATTGTTACTTTTTCATTGTCTATTGCAGATTTATACAACAGTGTGGCGATAATTTAACTCATTTAGTATTGAACTCTTGTAAATTTCTTAACGCAAGTTGTATAGAAACTATTGGCATTGTTTGTGATAACCTAAAAGGTAACAGTCTAATTCTATATTTAATTTTTAAATAACTTCCTTTATATAAATTTTGTTCAGAACTATCATTACGAAACTGTTCCACCGATCCACCACTCTTAAACTTTTCTTGTTTGGCGAATTTGAAAAATTTGGAACGTTTAGACTTATTTCAAACTGTAATCGAAATGGATTTGCTGCTAACCATGCTAGAAAGTAACCGAAAGCTAAAACACTTAAATTTAGGTACGAAATAATTTGAAACAACTACAACATCATAAGAATTATTATTTTACCTGACTTAAATTATTTAGCTTTTTGTGGGGTAAATGTGAGTATGGATGTAGTAGCAGAACAAATAGCAACATACAATAAACAACTGATATCCTTGGATATGTGGAAGTCTCACTATCTCTCGGCAGTGGGCTTACAAGCATTATCAAACTGTCATGATTTAGAAGAAGTAGATTTTGGTTGGTGGTAAGTAAAATTTTTGATTACTATAAAATCTTATGATGTTTATTTATTGCTTTAAGCTTAAGAGAAGCATCACTTGGAGATAGTTTACAAAATTTTATAAAAAGTTGCCCAAAATTGAAGAAACTTTTTTTGGCTACTGCGAGGGGCATAACTGATTCGGATGTCAGGAATATTGCTAATATTTGCCCAAATCTTGAGCAATTGGATTTGATGGGTGTTCTAGGTATACCTAAAGATCGATATTATGAGTAAGTATTGTGTTTAAATTTATATTTTAAAAATATTTTAATTGCCTACAATTTCTAGACTTTTAGTGAAATGTTCCAAGCTGCAACTTTTAGATTTAAGTTTTTGTGATAATATTGATGAGTTTGAAGTAAGTAAAAACTAAACTCTGATAATATTTACTAATATTTTTAGTATTTAAAATATTTTGTATTTTTTAGGTCAAACAATGGTCTCAAATATTCAAAGTAAATATCAAATGTAGTCATGTGCCTATGGAATATACAAATTAATACATATAAATAATTATAAAAAAATTTTAGCTATGAATTTTAGATAGTTGTAAATATATAGAGAGTTTACCTAATTGTTGACTATATAAAAATATGTATATATATTAATATATATAAATAATAAATTGCAAATCTAAAGATTGTTTTTAAATTTATTGAAACAAATTTAAAAAAAAGCTAATGTAATAGTATAAATTGTTTACCTATAGCATACATATTATATTTTTTTAAATATATATAAATGTCCACATGGATGAATCCGATTGATCTGCAATATACAAATTTCACGCCAAACTAAGTTATTCTGTGTTATGAGTTGAAATTTCATAAAAAATTGTTGTGACCACAAATATGTTAAAAAATAATAGCAAAACAACTTGGAAGTGGTCATTTTATTTTTTAATTTGTCGAAATCATGAGCATATTAACGAATATTGTCAATGTCATTTCGTGACAACGAACGCATACATGTTAAGAAAAATATTAATGTCTACACGTTACTTAAACAATTTCTTTTAAATATAGTTTTTATCCGGCTTTGCAACAAAATTGAACTAAATATACTTAATATAAAACTGAATTTTATTTACAAATAAAATCTTGTTACAATATAAACACATTGTGAAAATTGTATAAATATATTTTATGCTTGTATTCATCTTTTTAGATTAGAAATACTCTAGCGTTCATACTGTGGGATACTGTAGAACAAATTAACTAGGTTTATTGTTGTTATATATAATGTTTTAAGTATTTAATTCAAATTTAAAATTCAATTAAAATGCAACTTAGCTGCTGTGTAAATGGTAAGTATCAAATATCCCTCTATCTTGACGTTTAGTCCAAGAGAAAAAAATATTTTGAATATACAGTCAAACTATCATTACTCGAACTTCTATAACTCGAACAAAATCTTTGTTCAGTGCCGATAGGAATATGGGAAAGTGCATTCTATAAGTCGAATTTTTGTTTTAAGTATAAATGCATTTTGATGTTAGAGGAAGTTCCTTTTTCCAAACCAAATGCTTAATATTTTCTTTCCTATGTTGCTAAAATAACTTCCAATGCTACTCTTAACGATTACATTGAACTTGACAATGGAATTTGTAATTCAAGCTTTCCTACAGATGACGATATTATTGAGCATTATATAGCTCTAAATTACTGGATCCAATTCTAAGCGCAACGGAAAGTGATGATGAGGGTTCGGTGGATGTAATTGTTCATTAGCATTCTAAGAATGAAGTAGAAGTCATTCAAAAATCTGAATTTATATTTGCAATCAAGTGATACTACAACTGATGATCACTATAAGAGCATGAATAAAGTGGAATCTCTTTTTACTGAAGATAAGAAAAAATTAAAGCCCCAAATCTCAATTTCCGAATATTTTACTTCATTATAACTTCTGTTCTTTATTTTATTGCAAATTAATAAATATTTTAAAAAGTAATTCTAGTTTCATTCCAAAAATGAAAAAAAAAATGAAAAAATTCCCTAACTCGAAGTCTCCATAAGTTGAACCTTTTATTTGCAAAATTGGACTTCGAATTAAGGAAGTTTGACTGTGATTGTAGTCGCTGGATGAATTTTAACCAAACACTTTAATTAATATAATTCATTAAAATATGTATCAATTTAAAGTATTAGTTTAAACTACAGCACTACAGATTTTATAGGTCGAGGCTAAGTAATGTACTAAATACAAAAATTTTATTTTATTAAAGTATTTTTTTGTTTTGTTACTTATTGTTTGCTTTTAATTTAGCTTTACAAAACATTGGTTCAACTTTCTCATTCAATTAATTATTTCTTGATTTAACATGAGTTATTGTATTTTAAAATACTTTGCAGTATCGTTTCTGTATTGTGTTCT